>NC_000076.6:40158042-40450542 GCF_000001635.26 Mus musculus
CACAGGCAGGGGGATTTCTGTGAGTTCAAGTAGAAGGGGACCTAGCTGGAACAAAGAAGGGATCAGTGGAGAGAGGAGAAGGACAAGAGGGGATAATGGAGTTGAACATGATTGAAATACATTATCAGCATTATAAAACATTAGCATATGCTACTAAAACTTGACGGATTACTAATCTGGGCTTGGTGGCACACACTTATAATTCATGCACTTGAGAGGCTGCGGCAGGGCAATTTTGGCTTTGAGTCTAGCCTGGTCTACATAAGGAGACTCTGTCTCAAGAAACTAGGAAGTCGCCGGGCATGGTGTCTCACGCCTTTAATCCCAGCACTTGGGAGGCAGAGGCAGGCGGATTTCTGAGTTCGAGGCCAGCCTGGTCTACAGAGTGAGTTCCAGGACAGCCAGAGCTACACAGAGAAACCCTGTCTTGAAAAAACAAAAAAACAAAAAACAAACAAACAAACAAAAAGAAACCAGGAAGTGGGGCTAGAAAGACGGCTCAATGTTTAAGAGCTGCTCTTACAAAGGACCCTGGTTTGGTTCCCAGCACCGACATGGTAGCTCAGTTTCAGGAGATCCAATGTAAGTCTGGCATGCATGTGGTACACTCAATACATACAGGAAAACACCCATGCACATAAGCTAACAATAATAAATAACGTCTTTGAAGTGACAATCACAGACCCTGTGTGGGTCTAAGGTAGATACCCTGCATATATGCTATGGTTGTGTAGAATAGTCTTGTGAGACTCCTAACAGTGGGAGTGGGAGCTGCCTCTGACTCTTTTGGCTGCTCCTGAGACTCTTCTCCCCTACTGGACTGCCTCATCCAGCCTTGATGTGAGCATCTGTGCCTCATGTTGTAGCTTGTTATGCCATACTCAGTTGATATTCCTGGGAGGCCTGCTCTCTCTCTCTCTTGCTCTCGCTCTCGCTCTCTCTCTCTCTCTACGGGAAATAGAAGAGGAATTGATCTGGGAGAAAGGGGAGGGAGGAGGGAGGGATGGAAGTATAGAGGGAAACGCCTGTGTTTGGGATGTAATATACAAGAGAAAAAAGAAAGAGAAAGAAAGAAAGAAAGAAAGAAAGAAAGAAAGAAAGAAAGAAAGAAAGAAAGAAAGAAAGAAAGAAAGAAAGAAAGAAAGGAAGAAAGGAAGGAAGGAAGGAAGGAAGGAAGGAAGGAAGGAAGGAAGGAGAGAGAGAGAGAGAAAGAAGAGAGGAGAGGAGAGAAAGAGAGAGAGAGAAGGGAGGGAGGGAAGGAAGTAAGAAAGAATAAAAAAAGTCTTTATGTAAAACAAGAAACCAGAAAGAAAGACAAAAAGGACTTCTATGGATTAAGAGAGGTACAGGTACAGGGTCATTACTAGTTAAAATTTAACTTCAAAGCTCGGATATGGTGGCACACACCTTTGATCCTAGCACTCAGGAGGCAGAGGCAGGCAGATCTCTAAGATCGAGGCCAGCTTGGTCTACAGAGCAAGTTTCAGGACAGCCTGGACAACACAGAGAAATCCTGTCTCAAAAGAAGAGAAAAATTAACTTTAAAAATACCCAAAGGCTGAAACTAAATAAAATAGGAAACTGTAGTTCTCTGAGCAAGCATACAAACATATAAAACATGCCCATGCCTTTAAGAGCTGGAGAGATGTCTCCGTTGGTAGTGTTTGCCTCACAAGCATGAGGACCTAAGTTCAGATCTCAGGGGAAAAGACAGGCACAGCAGCTCCAATCTGTGATCCTATCGTTAGGAAGGGAGAGACAGGACAATCCCAAGAACTTGCTGGCCAGCCAGTTTGGTAGCATCAGCAAGATCCAGACTCATCTGGAGAGCAACAGAAGATTCTAGAAGTCAGCCTCTGGCCCACATACACACTCACCCATGTATATATGTATACACACACACACCCACATATACATACAAATAGGTAAATAAAATAGCACACACCTCAAGATGGTTCCTCCCCTCATTCACTCATTGCTGATGGGAGTGCAAACTTTTACAGCCATTTGGAAATCTGTGAGGCTGCTTCTCAGGAAGATGGGAATGGATCTCCCTGAAGATCCAGCCATACCACTCTTGGGCCTATCCCCAAAGGACACTTCATCCCACCAACTGTGTTCATTGCTGCTCTGTTCATAATAGCCAGAAATTGGAAAGAGCCTAGATGTCCCTCAATAGAAAAGTGGATAAAGAAAATGTGTACACTTAGACAATGGAAAATTACTCAGAAATTTAAAAAAAAAATGATACCATGCAATTTGCAGGTAAATGGACAGAATTAGAAAAAAATCATCTTGAGTGAGCTAATATTCTCTTCTATTTGAATATTAGCTGTTAAATCAGTAATAGCCATGCTACAATCCATAGAACCACAGAGGATAAGTATAGAGTAAGGGACCAGATGATACAGGCAGGCACTGGTAGGAGAGGGATCTAGAATAAATAGTTATGGATGAATGGGAGGATCAAGTGGGGAACGGGGAGAGACAGGAATGAGGAAGGAATTGGGAGGAGAGACATCTAAAATTAAAGGCCATTCAATTAATTAGTGTGGAAACCTAATGCAGGAGAAACTTCCTAAAAATATATACACATGTGAAGGCAATCTAAATAAAATCACTAAGCAATGGGGGACAGAGAGCCCCAACTGGCCATTGAGAAGAGATTCTTGGCAAATGAAGCTTACAGTACCAATATTGGGTTACATCTAATAAAGTTGTTAGCCACAGGGGTCTCATGGTCCCCAGACAACCCGGGACATTGCCAAGACAATAGACGGGTCTCCAAAAACTGACAGCAGGCCCCATTGCTGAAGATAACACCTACACAGCTCATTGACTATGGAGATGTTGAGTTGGCCTTTATCAATGTGTTCTAATGTCTTTGGTATAGGGAGGTACTCTGGACCCTATCAAAAGAGAAACAAAAACATCATCCCAGCCACAACAACTTTGATCTACAATGGTATCCTGCTCTGAAGATAAGCTAGAGCAATGGTGGCCTGAAGCTTGAGGGAGGAACCAACCAATAAGTCAAATCACTGACTTAAGGCCCACTCCACAAGGTAGAACCCATACCTGACACTGCTTGGGTGACAAAGAACCAGAGTCTAGATAGCTCAGGGATCTAGAGTAAAACCAAATACTATTGGTCAAAAAAAAAAAAAAAAAAGTAGTAATAAAATTACTCCTAATAGAAACACCTTATAGGTCCCACCTGTAACCACTCCACTTGGACAGTTGGGCAACACTACAGTGAGCTACTACTATGTGGTAGAGAGATGGAGGAGAAAGAGAAGTGGAACAGCTTGTGTACTGTGAAGTGAGGCGGAACTAGAACAAGGATCAGCCTGATGTGAGCAGCCTGTCCTACCATCTGAGGCCACAGTGATGCCTTGGCCTGTGCTGCTGCAGAGGGGACAAGTCTGGGTCCATAATCCTGCAGCAGGAAGGGTCTGTGACAATGCCCATGGCCCATGCTACCACTGAAGGCCATGTTCCTGGTCTGGGCAGTCTCCTGGAGCCATGTTGTTGTCCCAGGGCCAGGCAGAGCTGGTCCCACCCCTCACGCCTTGCAATGCTTGCCCTGTCACACTGCCAGCAGGAGAGGGGGCCCTGCACCTTGCCTGGGCAGCAAAGTAGAGCTGACCCTGGTGGGGTGGGTGCGGGAAAACTGACCCTACCCCTCAACAGGCAGTGCTGGAGAGCTGGCCCTGGTGGCCTGGCTGCAAAACAGCCCATCTGCTTCTCCCCAACTGCTACATGCATGAGAAATGTCCCACCCTTCACCTAGGCAATGTGGAAGAGCTGAACTTTGTGATGAGGGCACAGGAGAGCTGGCAGGCTGACCAACTCAGCTACCACCCAGGCACTGATCCAGGGCTCCGAGTTTGCCCACGCCAACATCTACCCCATCTTTGAACTGTTGGAGCGTGTAAGAGGCTGGTCCTGCAGATCCAAAGCTTCATGGTCTCCGTGACACACCATAACAACAGGATATCTGAGAGGAGTCCCACTGAGGACCCAATATTGATAGTGTAGCAGAAACCAGAGGCCTTGAACCAGACCAATGACTCATGGCAATGAACATTGGCAAGTAAAGATGTTTGGGCAAAGGGTATAATGTGTGACACACTGTGACACACCCCAGCTTCTGCAGGGACATGGTTTTTCCTATTTTTTATATAATTTTAACTCTTTTTTTTTGTTGTTGTTTTGTTTTCTTTTCTTTTGGGGAGGAGATTGCATGGGCAGAAACAAGGGGACGAATGAGATTGAGGTGAGTGAATAATGTGAAATTCACAAAGAATCCATTAAAAGTTAAAATAAAAAGTACTCCTAGTGACATTCTCCTATACTCATAGCTCAGTGCCTTGTTCAGCAGGCTTCTGCCTGCAGCAGATGGGAACAAATACAGAGACCCACAGCCAGACATTACACAGAGAGAGAAAGACCTTGGAACACTCTGCCCCAAATAAAATGTCTTCATCAAATCTCTCCCCTCAGGGTTCAGGAAACCCACAGAAGAGGAGGCAGAAAGAGTGTAAGAGCCAGAGGAGATAGAAGACACCAGGGAAACATGGCACTAGAAATCAGCAGGGTTGATGACATACAGATGCACAGACAATGAGGCAGCAAGCACAGGGCCTGCACTGGTCTGCACCAGGTCCTCTGCATATACTCGATGGCTTCCAGTTTAGTGTTTTTATGGGATATGTGTGAACAAGTGGGTCTCTGATTCTTGTGCCTTCTTTGGGGCCCTTTTCTTTCTTTTTGTTTGTCTTATTCAACTCTAATACAATAATTTTTATTTTATACTATTATATTTTGTTATAATCCCTTAGAAGCCTGTTCTTTTCTAATGAAAGACCAAAAGGGGGTGGATCCAGATGAGAGGGGTGGTGGGAAGAAACTGGGGGGGGAACAGAGGGAGGGGAAAACATCATCAAGCTATATTGAGAAAAGAAATCTATTCTCAATACAATGAGGAAAAAATGTCCACAAGACAACAAAACAAGCAAACAAACAAAAACCCCAACTGTCAACTTGACACAGCCTAGAAAGACTTATAGCCTGGCTTGCAAATGTTTCCTCCATGTTGATATTCTTAGGCATTATGCTTTACAGTAGTCAGCAATAATTCTCCTAAATGTGTATGCAGAACATATCTAACCAAGCCAGTGGTAGGCATATAGAGGTTATGGCCATGGGCTCTGGGTTATTGCAAACAGTTCTACAATGAATGCAGACCCTTGCATTTGCAATCTTAGGTACCAAAGGTTATTCCCTTAGAGCAGATATCACCAAGAACGGAGTTGGGTTTTTTGATTTTTGTTTTACAGAACAGAAACCTGTTACAGAAGCGCCCTGATCCTCTCACACTCTGAAAGCATCTTGCTCGAAGTCCCTTTCCCCTGAGACCTTCCATGTGCAGGAGGGGCACACACCAGAAGTGTGGTTTGGGGCTCACACAAGGTGAGCGACACAAAGGAAGTGACGGCTGTTTTATCATAGAAACAACTTAACAGGATGTGGTTTCATCTCCATCCAGGTGAGAAATTCGAAGGAGACCAACATTTACACAAGGAAGCCACAGCCAGCGCCTGAATTCAATTTTGACTGATGCCACAGCCGCAATTATACCAGTTTTATTTTCCTGACTTTACAAAAACTGAAAATTGGTGTGACTCTAAATGCTCCTTGAACTTCTCAAGGCCCTGAAACTTGACCTATATCCACCATTAACTTTTTTTTTTCACTGTGGGGTTGGGGTATGTGAAAGGAATATATATATATATGTATCCAAAGACATTCACTAATAACCACTTCTTGGTTTAAAAATTCAAAAGAGATAGTTTGGCACATTTAATAGAAGTCTTTCCAAACCAGCGGCTTCCAAAGCTTGTCAGTCTGATTAATTTATAAATTGAACGCTAAATCGTCATTGTAGCTTCCTGGAGGTCAGCAGGAGAAAAAGTGACTCGCGTAAGCATCAAGCAGGTTATAATTTAACCAGTGAATCCTATTTTAGGTGACCACATCCCCGGCGCAGAAAACAAAGTGTTTGTTCAACAGTTTTCTCTGCTTTCGTCTTTGAGGTACGAAGGCATTTACGATTGAGTAATATGAATTGCTCCCACTCCAGCTTTTCTGAAACGTTCGAATGGACCCTAATTTACAGACAACAGCAAGATAAAAGTCATGGTCTAATGATACGGCTGTGCCCTTTATCCAGCTGGATGGGGTAAGTCATCCAGGTCACATGCTTATTCGAAAAAGCAAGATTTTAGAACTTGATGTTCTTTAGATTAATCAAGGACCCCTGTTTGGTGTTTGGCGGTCACACCGATCCCCCTGCAGTTTTCAGACTCCAGTGCCCATGTCTCTCCCCTTCTTCGAGCATTTATTTATTCGGTGGTCATTTTGCAGCACCTCTTCCAGGCTGACCTGTATTAAGTGTTGGCAAAAACAACAACCTGTTGCCTTGTGTCATTTACGAGTCCATTTCACCAGCGCAGACTCATTTGGCCATGCAGTGCACGCAGTTTAAGCTTGCCGACTCATCCCCATGGTTTCTGCCCTCTCAAGGCGGGCTTGGTGAATGGATTCATAGTTGCACCAGAGAAAGAATGAGAGAACTTACAAAGCCTCGTATCTGGGCTGTTTTGTGTTTTTATCAAGATTATCAAGCATCTTATCTGTGTTTCTCTTTAACTTTCTTTGCCTGGAAAAGCAATGCTGACGCCGGCCAGAAGCAATATTCCCCCCTCCTCCTTCCCCTCCCCCAGAGGTCCTCAGTGGCCTCGGAGTTTTTGCTGAGACTGTTTTGGCGAAGGAGCCATCTCTGTGTGGGGCGACACAATGTCTCGGCCCTTCTCTGCCCCTATTTTCAAACCAAACAAGTCTCTATGAGGAGATTGGCAAGTGGATGGTGATCTCAAGTTCATCATTCCTAGCGCTGCTGTTAGAGAATAATTTGAAATGTGACTAAAACGCTATTTAAGTAGGTTTTCCTTTACATCTATAGCCGAGAAGCCAACAAGCCCCTGAGGAAACCACAGGTCGGCTGAGCTGATGCGCGCTTAGGGGTGACTGGTAGGCAGAATCAGGAAATGAACCGCATCCAGACGCAGCTAAAAATACTTCAGCGCTTTCCACCGGCCCCACAGACAGAAATGCCATCTGTGGTGAGTCCCGGCACCGAAGCCAGAGTTTCAGTCTTACCGAGCATGCTCTGTGCTGATGAACCATATTCCCACCCAACCCACAATTTTTTTTCAAACTTTTCTCTTAAAAAATTATAAATACCTTCTAGATCATCCCAATCTTAAAACCTTTCCAAAAATCACTTAGAAAGACCTCTATAAACAAATAAGACGCTCCTAAAACAAAAAGCTCTACTTTTCTGCCTGTGCTCGCTCATGATTCTCACTTCTTTTTAAAAGATTGTTCAGGTTTTGCCTCAACTGTGACATTTAAACCTTCACAGAAACGTGTGTGTGTGTGTGTGTGTGTGTGTGTGTGTGTGTGTGTGTGTGCACGCACGCACGCGGACACACACACACAAGATGCTAAAACTTGAACACAGAACCTTGCTGTATCACTGAGCTATCTTCCCAGCCATGAAAATGTTCTGGTGTAAGGTACCAAAATCATTTGCTCATTTCATTTTAAGATTTATTTTATTTTACATGATGAGTGTTTTGCCTGCATGTGTGTGTGGAAACCATGTATATGTGTGGTGTCCAAGAAGGCCAGAAAAGGGTATCAGATCCCCTGAGACTGGAATTATAGAGGTAATGAGCTGCCATGTTTGCTGGGAACCAAACCTGGGTCCTCTGCAAGGACAGCCAGTGCTCTTGAGTCACCCTCCTCCGGTCCCTTCTGCTCATCTTTTGACATAGAGGTTCATTGATCTTCCAAGCACAGAGCATCATACCTCTCAGACAGTGCCTTCCCACAAAAGCTCCCAGTCGGGGGAGGCAGTGAAAGGACCTGCACCAACTGCCTCGATATTGGTCCCTCCAAGGCAGACAGCTGTGCCTGGCACTATCGAAATGAAAGCATCCATAGCCTAGCTCTGCCCTTAGTGGAGCTAGATGCACTCTAGCAAAAGCTCAAAACTGTCACTCTTCTTGTAATCACTCTTGTTCCCTGTAGACACCTTCAACACACACACACACATGCACGCACACAAACATTTTGTGACAGTGAGTCACTTAAAAGAGAGAAAATAGAATTTTATGCCTGAGAACGAAGAGCTACACTGACTTTGCTAGGAGAAAGAAGGCTTTGTACGGTAACATCACAGCATGGACTTCGGCACTGTGCAGGCCTGAGGAAGTGCACTGCTACTTGCTAGTCGTGTGGTCAGCACAAGATAGTTCATCTCTCTGAAAATGAGATGCTAGGGCTGTCTGACTGGGTTGTCAGGAGTCTATGAAGTAGGCAGAGCATGCAGCTGTGACACAGGGCTCTTCAAGTCCTTGGAACCTGGCAGGTTGTGAGTGTTTGTAATTAAGTAAGAAATGCTCCCTCATCGTGTTTTTTATGAGGTTTTGCGTGTGTGTGTGTGTGTGTGTGTGTGTGTGAGAGAGAGAGAGAGAGAGAGAGAGAGAAAGAGAGAGATTCTTATATTTTATTTTTGAATTCTGGTTTGTTGTTTGTTTGCCTGTTTGTTTGTTTGTTTGTTTGTTTTTCTTTCTTTCTTTTTAATGTATATGGATGCTTTGCCACAATGTATATTGTGTACACCACGTGTATGCAGTGCCCAAGGGGGCCAGATGAGGACAGCAGTTCCCTGGAACTAGAGTTATAGCCAGTTGTGAGCTGCCATGTGTGCTGGGAACTGAACCCTGGTCCTCTGAAAGAGCAACAGTACTCTGAACTGTCTCTCCCACCTCTATTTGTTCTCTAAAGAGAAGTGCCGCAGACCCTCTGGGTCCCTTTGTCTGCGTGGACAGGGTCTCTAGTCGCAGGTGGACAAGGAGTCGGCGGGTGACAGACAGATTAACACGCGAGATTGTGTAGAATCTGAATGTATTGTCACAAAGTGAACACCAGTCTTATATAGTACAGAAAATACAAGGGGTCGGAAGTCACAGCAGGCAAGGTACATTGAAGTTACCTGATACAAAACAAAGGAATGACTACAAAGGGACTCACAGGAACCAGGTAGATGTTTACAGTAAAGATAAAGCAGTCCTGCCTAGGGTCAGCTTAATGACAGGTAAGGATTTCACGCTCCAGTGTTATACCTTTGAACCTTGTGAAGGCTAGCACCAGGGGGTTCTGCTCTTACATACCTTCTCATGAATAATGCAATACCACAACCCCCCTATTTCCTAGGCCTTGCTAAATTCTTATATGAGTGTAACTTTTAAGTATCTGGAGAATCTCCATTTGTCAGAAGAATTCACCAGCTTGCTTCTAATATGCAATGTAGCCTGTACTGAAGATTTTTATCTCAGTGGGATTCCCTGGTTCTATTTTGGTATTCCCTTGATTGGGTGCGATTTGCTACTGTCCTTAGTAGACCAGCTCTGAGCTACTGGCTCTGTCTTTTGTAATGCTTAATTAGTTACTAAATAGGTTAACTTCCTTACTGCATTCTTACAGGATTCTAAGCTCGCAGGCTTCTGGAACCTTGGAACACTGGGGAGACTTAATTATAACAGAATTTTTCCATATACCAGACTAATGCAGGAATAGAGTATGGGTAAATGAGAACACCAAAGCTCCTGGAGGTGAGTTTCCTTGAAGCTCTTTTTTTTTCTTTTTTTTTTTATTACATATTTAATTACATTTCCAATGCTATCCCAGAAGTCCCCCATACCGCCCCCCCACTTCCCTACCCACCCATTCCCATTTTTTTGGCCCTGGCGTTCCCCTGTACTGGGGCATATAAAGTTTGCATGTCCAATGGGCCTCTCTTTCCAGTGATGGCCGACTAGGCCATCCTTTGATACATATGCAGCTAGAGTCAAGAGCTCCGGGGTACTGGTTAGTTCATAATGTTGTTCCACCTATAGGGTTGCAGATCGCTTTAGCTCCTCGGGTACTTTCTCTAGCTCCTCCATTGGGAGCCCTGTGATCCATCCACTAGCTGACTGTGAGCATCCACTCACGAGGAAACTCTTTTCCTCGTGAATGCTTTCAGACTTTTTCAGCCTGTCAAGCAGACTTGACCGGAGGGCGTGGCAGAGAAGGAAGGAAGAGATGGTGTGAAACTGGATGGGTCGTGGGAATCTGGGAAGAGTTGTGGGAAGGGAAAGCAGGGTCAGAATATATAAACGAATCTTTTCAATACAAATATATTTAGAAAAAAAAAAGAATATTGAAAAGTGGAACCTTGTAGAAGGTGATTTGGCTCATGGAAAGATGACCATTCAGGGTGACTGTGGTTCTCGGAAGAAAGAATAAGCTTCCATGTAAGCTGTTGTAAAGCAGTGGGGTTTCAGAACTTGCTTGGTCTATAGCTTCTCCTTCTACGGGACGTCTCCAGTCTGCTGTTCTTATCTGCTATGTGATGGCATGTGTCACACTGTGACAGTCATCTGAACTTATCCAAATAACTATATCTGGATACCTATAAACTAGATAAATATCAATTTTTTCTATATAAACTAGGTTTCTCCAGATGACTGTCAGTCTTCAAAATTGTGAGCTATATAAATCAATTAAAAAAAAAAAAAAAGGTGCTCGCAGCCAATCATCAGACTGAGCACAGGGAGCACAATGGAGGAGTTAGGGGAACGACTAAAGAAGCTGAAGGGGCCTTATCTGGCATCAATGGGAGGGGAGGCCCTTGGTCCTATGAAGGCTTAATGCCCCAGTGTGGAGGAATGTTAGGGTGGGGAGGCAGAAGTGTGTAGATGGGTGGGGGAGCACTCTCTCAGAAGCAGGGTAAGGGGAAATGGGATGGCAGGTTTGCAGAGGGGAAACCAGGAAAGGGGATAGCATTTGAAATGTAAATAAATAAAATATCCGATTAAAAAAATTGTGGGGGAAAAGGATGCCCTCCATAGTCTCTGTCACTTAACACGTGGTGCCCCGTTAGTGGCTCTGTCTGGGGAAGTCTGGGAAGGTCGGTGTGGGTAGAGAACTCGTGTTTCTGGAAGCAGGCTTGGAGAGTAAAAAAGAAAAAAACTCAACCTACTTCCAGTTTGCTCTCTCTGCTTCATGCCTTTGGTAGAGGATGTGAGCTCTCATCTGCATCTTTCTCCAGCCACCATGCCTACTGCTTGCTTCATGCCTCCCCTCCAGGGTGGACTTTCACCTCTCTGGAATTGTACGCCCAAACAAATTCTTTCTTTTACAGGTTGCTTTGGTCCTGGCATTTTATTGCAGTCACCGAAAAGTAACTGATAATCAGTAGCCCAGAGATTGAGAAGGGAGACTTGTAGGTGAAGACGAGGAATCGTGAGAGATAAAGGAATGGGTGTGGGTTGAAAACCCAGGGCCCCAAAACTCCACGTGAAGTGACACCCACATATCCATATGTCATCTTGTATCTATGCAAGTGTTAAGTCAGAGAAGAAACAAGGAGACAGCGGCTACCCCTGAAAGAGCTGCTCTCAGCCTGCTGTCCTCTCTCTCTGGCCAGAGTGTTACCTGTCACTGCTGTTTGCTGCAGGTGACTGTGGTGGAAGTGACCCTGGGAGGCCACCGTGTGTTTGGTGTTTTTACAGCACTGCCTCTTGGGCCCTTGCAGCCCACTCCTGCATCCGGCTGCACTGAAGGCAACAAACATCTCAGCAGGGCCAGCGGAATGCAGCGTGGCCCAGAACTAGTGGGCCTTCCGCAGTCTTCGCACACAGTACCGATATTAATAGAACGCTGGGGATGAGGAAGGCCAGAAGACCTGCCTTCATTCTCCTAGGATCCCCGAGTAGAAGATGATGGTCCTGTCAAACAGGGCAGGTGCCTTGAGAGAAGGAACAGAATGGGGACTGAAGAGAGAGGAAGAACAAAATTACGGGGCTTCCCACACCTGCTCTAGCTCCCAAATATAGACACAAGTATAGGCCTTGTGCTTATTAAAAAAAGCTGGCCAGATACTTATCTATTCTAACCCTTTTTGAGCCCATCTGTGGCCTACTACCCAGCCACATGCCCTGTTACTTGCCAACTCAGTCTTGCACTGGCTGCTCCTGCCCCATCGCCGTCCTCATAGTGCCTGCCCACCACCATGCGAACTGCTCATGGAGAATAATCACAGCCAATCTCCCAGTGCAGCCCCCCTCTCTCTGCTCCCCACCAGACACCCTCTCTGGGATCAGAAATCTTGCTTCCTCCTCTCTTGCCCAGCTATTGGCTGATCAGCTCTTTATTAAGCAGTCAGAGGCAATAAAAAACAACTTTACACAACACTGAGACAGGAGATGCTTGGCAATGCCATTGTCTGGACTGCAGCCGGATCTCTGGGCACAGGAATTGGCATTGGAATACACAGTGCACAAAAGCATCCCCCAACATGAGGGAGGGAATAATTGCACCCCACTGAAGGGCCTGGATTGCTCCATGAAGGCAGTGGCTGCTGGATGGGTGTGGCAGTTTGAATGAAAATGGCCCCCACAGGCTCCTGTAGATTGACATTATTTGGAAGGAATAGGACCTGTGCCCTGATGATCAAACCAGGCTCCTCTCAATCTCTCTCTCTCTCTCTCTCTCTCTCTCTCTCTCTCTCTCTCTCTCCCCCTGACAATCCAATCCAGATGTATCTCTCTCCCTTCTGAAGTAACAGCTCTCAGCTACCTCTCCAGCACCATGCCTGTCTGCCTGCCGCCAGCCCCAACTGAACGCTTTCCTTTATAAGTCGCCTTGGCCATGGTGTCTGTTCACAGCAATAGGAACTCTAACCAAGACAATGGGGAACATGTGAACCATGGGGGTTAGGGGGAGATCTCACCAAATAGCCCAAGCAAGTTTCAAATTCAAGATTTCTCTGCCTCAGCCTCCAGCATGCTGAGATTACAGGCACCCTCCCCAAAGCCAGGCTTAACCACTAAGAGAGGGGTGGCTCAGGCTAGGAAGGATGGGGGGTGGGGGGTGGGGGGTGTCACAGCAAGACTTGTTTTAACACTGGATGCCAAGCACTCCTGTAGGGTGAGGGGACACAAAGACAGCCTCGGGAGCAAGCGGCCCCAGGAGCTGTGAGTGGGCAGGCTGCTTTGTGGTGGGAGAGAGATGAGGCTGTGAGCAGAGCTGTGTTATTCAAATCCTTGAGGCTTCACTGCTCAAATTTCTCAGTGAAGTGAGATATCCAATCCTGAGACTAAGAAGGGAGAGTCCGAAAAGCTTTAGCAAAGCCTAAGCCAGTGCAGGCTTCTTCGACTTGCAGCTGCGGTTTGTTATGATCCTTGTCCTCGTGGGACTGTGGTTTCCTTTAGTAAATGACAAGGGTAGTGAGCAACAGAAGCTGGTGTGTCCACATTGGGGGGGGGGGGGGGGGGGAGAAGGTGCGGAAGAGCAGCTGGAAGTTAGAGAACAGGAGGCGAAGACTAACTAATCACTCATGTATATGAATACATGCTGTGCGCCTAGATTGGGCAGATCTACCGCTACACTACCATCTTCCACATCCCACTAGAACTTGCAGTTTCTCCAGGCCATGTGCTTCTGCTCCACTTTTCTTCTTCCTCCTCCTCCCCTGCATCCTCTCCCTCTTCCATTTTCTCCTTCTTCTCTCCCCCACCTCCACTCCACCTTCCCTTTATCTGTCCAATCATCAGCTATCCTTTATTTTACAAATTAAGGTGGGAAGCAGGTTTATAGGAAATCACCTGAGTGCTGACTCATTCCTTGTTCGAAACCCTCACAGGAGGAGGAACTAACATTAAATATAATTAGCCCCAGGGCTATCCGCAACACCCATCCAATTAAAGAGTTGCCTTGGTCATGGTGTCTGCTCACAGCAGTAAAATGCTAATTATGACACTTTGTCTCTTCAGTGATTGTAGATTCTGTCGGGTTGACAATTTCCAACAATCACAGTTGAAGAAACACTGGCATGAAGAGTGTCCCTCAGGTGCATCCACTTAGAACCCCAGGACATGACCTCCTTTGGATAGAAGGCATTTGCAGATATAATTAGTGGAAGATTTGACATTAACACTGCTTAAGGTGACTGTCATTCTTATAAAAATGTACAGACTCTCCATGGTTTGTGCTCCCGCAGGCGGCCACGCTGATGTTCATGGCCACTGTCACCACCACATGTCACATGGATGTGCAGTCTGTGCAGCCGCCTGAAGGCGTGCTGGTGTTTGTGGCTGGTGTTGCCACCAGAGGTCATGCTGGTGACCATGGTCTGTGCTGTGGCAGAGGTCTGTGTTTATGTTTGTGGACTGTGCTGCCATTGATTGTAAAGGGCAAGAGAGCTTCTTTTTCAGTAGTATGGATGACTGCAAACTCACAGTCGAGAACAGGAGACATAGAAGGCCTTTGTGACCTTCACCAACCCCACCCCCAAAAAGACATAGTCTAGACAGCAAGCTCTGAACTCTTAAGATTGTGATAGGAATCCTTATCTGTAGCTCTTCCCAGTTGATGGCTTCTGCTCAGGGTGAGAGTCAGGGAGTCACTTGTTTTCTTTAAGGACTGGCTACTGGGAGTTTTGACTTCGTCCCAGTGAGTATATGGGCAACACAAATTAAGCTTGTTGGTTTCTTCTTCTTCTTCTTCTTCTTCTTCTTCTTCTTCTTCTTCTTCTTCTTCTTCTTCTTCTTCTTCTTCTTCTTCTTCTCCTCCTCCTCCTCCTCCTCCTCCTCCTCCTCCTCCTCCTCCTCCTCCCCCTCCCCCTCCCCCTCTCCCTCTCTCTCCCTCTCCCCCTCCCCCTCCCCCTCTCCGTCCTCCTCCTCTTCCTCCTCCTTCTTCTTATTCTTTCCTTTGGGGAGGCCACAAGAGAGGGGGAGTGGACTTTGGAAGTCTAGGAAATGAATGTGATCTGGGTACATTGTATGAAACTCCCAAATAATCAAAATATTATATTGAAGAAAAAGTACAAATGCCAAATAGGGAGAGGACTATATGAAAACAGAAGTAATTATTTAACATCCCATGGTGAGCAGACAGCACCTTTCTATCTCCGTTTAAAAGTGGGTGTATGTTCATTGCTATTTTTTTTAAGATTTATTTATTTTATGTATGTGAGTACATTAGTGCTATCTTCAGACACACCAGGAGAGGGCATTGGATCCCATTACAGACGGTTAGGGGCCACCATGTAGTTGGGAATTGAGTGCAGAACCTCTGGAAGAACAGCCAGTGCTCTCAACTGCTGAGCCTCAATCTCCCCGCCCCTTATTGCTGTTTTCTAAAAGACACTAGATCAAAGCATCTAAACAGAAATATCAAGGGTGGCCTGAGGCCCCTGACACTGTGGAAGGCATAAACTAAGAGTGCTCCCCGAGGTCCCCAGAAGGAGCCCACTAAGCTGCCGCCTTGGTTTGGAACTTCTGTTGTTTCGTGACCAGTTTGTGGCCAGCCACCCTAAGAAACAAACATCCAGGAAGGAGGTAGCAGCTGAAGGGTTGAGGCTGAGGACGGCAGTGCATTCTCTCCATCTTGTGCGCTCTCCTGTCGGTAAGATTCTGAGACTCAGTGGGCTCAGCTCAGCAGCTGACTAGGTCCTGGGCTTGTAGAAATAGGAGGGGTGTGTGCATAAAAAGCAAAAATGGGCCAGGTGTGATGGTGCACACCTTCGGTCCTAACACTCAGGAGGCAGAGGCAGGTAGAGCTCTGTGAATTCAAGGCCAGCCCGGTCAACCTAGTGAGTTCCAAGACAGTCAGTTGGTCCCTTTCTAAAAGAGAAGGGAGAGAGAGGAAGGAGAAGGCTGCACAGCCACAGAACAATTACTACTTTCCTCCTGATGTCCCTATTATGTCGTCATTGTTCAAAGTTTGGTGTATTTTCAGGGGCTAGCAGGGAGCCACACCACAGTGTTTGCAGAGGCAATAGAGGTGATTAAAAGTGCAGTTTTGAAAGTAAGCTAGAAAAAAAAAAAAAAAAAAGCTGGGTGGTGGTGGCGCATGCCTTTAATCCCAGCACTCGGGAGGCAGAGGCAGGTGGATTTCTGAGTTCGAGGCCAGCCTGGTCTATAAAATGAGTTCCAGGACAGTCAGGGCTATACAGAGAAACCCTGTCTCGAAAAAAACAAAAGAAAAAGAAAAAGAAAGAAAGAAAGAAAGGAAGGAAGAAAGAAAGAAAGAAAGAAAGAAAGAAAGAAAGAAAGAAAGAAAGAAAGCTAGAAGAGTATAAGTCCTGTGGACATCAGTATAGTCGGGCTACTTAAAAGAATATTGTGGCGTCTTAGTCAGTGTGCTGTTTGACCATGGCAATTCTTATAAAGAAAACATTTACTTGTGGCTGGCTTACAGTTTCAGAGGTTTAGTCCATTATCCTCATGGTGGGAGCATGGTGGCCTGCAGACAGACATGGTACAGGAGAAATAGCTGAGAATTCCAGATCCGAAGGCAGAAGGAAAACAGACAGTCGTTGGGCCTGCCTTAGGCTTCTGAAACCCAAACCCCAAAGCCCACCCCCAGTGACACACTTCCTCCAACAAGGCCACACCTCCTAGTAGTATCATTCCCTAATAGCCAAGCATTCAAATATATGAGCTCATGGGGGCCATTCCTGTTCAAACCACCACAGATGGGGTCAAAATATTTCTTTTATTATTTTTTTCCTTTTTCCAATCCAGATATATTAGGTCAAACTAGAGCTCTATATTGTAATTTTATAATTATAGTTCCCCCATCTCTGTGTATATATGTGTGTGCATGTGTGTGTGTGTGTGTATACATGCGCGCTCTCTCTCTCTCTCTCTTTCTCTCTCTCTCTCTATCTCTGCTGACTGACCAGCAAGTCCCAGGGATCTATCCATTTCTGATCCCCAGCTCTGAGTTACAGACACATGCCACAGCACTCAACTTTTTAGATGGGTGCTGGGGACCTGAACTTAGGTCCTCACACTTGCATAGCAGGTGCTCTGTGCACTGAGCCATCTCCTCATCCCCTAGGTATAGACTTCTCCCTGAGTCTGCCACAGACAGTGAACCAGAAGTGCAGGAAAATAAGGACTTTATGCCTGTAGTCATGTGTGTGTGTGTTAGTAAGATGAGGACTATTTAGAAGCATGACTTGTTGGAACCAGGGTATATTTTAGTAGTAGAGTGTGCATGTGAAAAGCTGGGTTCAATCCCAAATACTTCAAAAAGAGAAAAGAGAATCTGTACATCTCAGCCCAGCAGTGTCTTGTGAGAGACGTGTGTTACTGATTTCCAGGAGGCAGTTCTTATCCCTCCTGCACCCACTTTGCCCAGGTGGTACTGTCTATTGCTACAGGAGCAGCAAGTGTTACCCTAGGAACATGGGTTAACCACACTCAAAGGTTACCTGCTTGCCTGTCTATGAACCACAGCCATGGCTCCTCCTGCCTGGTCTTTGCTGAGAAGAACCATCTCCAGGTGGGTTGTCTGATGCTGACAGCAACGCATACTTGTTATTGTTGCTTTTGTTATTTTTTTTTTCTTAGTGTGACCTTTTGGACTACATCCTTGGCACAGACGCAAAGCTTGTTAAAGCTAATACCTTGTTTAATGGAACCTTGAAGATCAAAGGCAGAAGATCAGGGCAAGCAAGTCTCTTCCAAGACCCTGAAAGTCATTTTCCTCCTGCACAGTTTTGACGTTCCGCCTCCCCGTTTGTTCTGAGCTGTAATAGAATCCTCTTGCTCTAATTGCAGTCCAACGGAGACAGACAATGCGTGTGCTTATTTATTAAACGCTACAAAGACTGGGATGAAAATTAAGAACAGAATCAAATCAAAGGCTTAGATATTTTATCATGCATACCATCACCCACATAGCACAGGTCTGCCAACTGAGAGGGAAAAAAGGATGAAAGTGCGGGAAGGGACAGAGAAGATGGTGAGAAGAGAGGAGAGCTTTCTTGCTGAACTGGCCCTTCTCTGCACTCTGCTGACAATATTTGAAGACAGTAGAACACAGAAAGAGAGCAGAAGAAATGCCTATCTCGGAGTTGACCAGATGGCTCAGTGGTAAAGGGCTCACTGTAAAAGCCTGATGACCTGAGTTTGGTCCCTGAGACCCATGTAAGGTGAATCACAATCTGAGCTCTGTGCATGGACATCTACATACATGACTTGCACAAACATACACACAATATAATACATTTTAAGTACATCTCTCATCAGTCAATACATTGGGTGCCTACCTATTATACAAGGGTTGGGGGGGGGCGCTCTGGGATTATAAAGAGGAAGATTCCCTTGCTCTTGGGAAGTGACAAAGGTTAACAATTAAAGCCTCTACAAAGTTCACAGAGAAGGTGGTTGGAAACCCTGCCTGGGGAAGAAGGGAGGTTCCAGGTAGGCTAGGAAGATGAGTAGGGGGTCACTGAGTATGTAAACAGACCATACAAAAGCAGGGAGCTTTATGTTTTTTGTTTTTTGGTTTTTCAAGACAGGGTTTCTCTGTATAGCCCTGGCTGTCCTAGAACTCACTTTGTAGGCCAGGCTGGCCTCCAACTCAGAAATCCTCCCGAGTGCTGGGATTAAAGGTGTGTGCCACCACGCCCGGCAGCAGGGAGCTTTAAAGAGCATTTCTTTTTTTAAGGAGAATTAGGAAGCTGCAGATTTATACTCTGGGTGTGGTAGACATAGACCTATAATTCCAGAGGCAGGTGGATCTCTATGAATTTGAGACTAGCCTATATGGCAAGTTCCAGGCAAGCCAGGGGCTACAGGATGAGACCCTATCTCAAAACAGAAGAGGAGGAGAGAAAGAAGGAAAGAAAGAAAGGGAAGGGAAGGGGAAAGGGAAGAAAGAAAGGATGGTATTTTAAATATACTTGGCCCAGGGAGTGGCACTGTTAGGAGGTATGGCCTTATTGAACTAGGTGTGGCCTTGTTGGAGGAAGTATGACTCTGAGACCCTCCTAGCTGCCTGAAAACAGTCTGCTCCTAGCTTCCTTTGGATGAAGACGTAGAACCCTCAGCTACTCCAGCACCATGCCTGCCTGGATGCTGCCTTGCTCCCTACCTTGATGATAATGGATGAACAGAACTTGTAAGCCAGCCCCAATTAAATGTTGTCCTTTATAAGAGTTCTTAGTCATGGTGTCTGCTCACAGCAATGGAAACCCTAATTAAGGCAGAAAGAAAAAAAGAAAAAAAGAAAGAAAGGAAGGAAGGAAGGAAGGAAGGAAGGAAGAAAGAAAGAAAGAAAGAAAGAAAGAAAGAAAGAAAGAAAGAAAGAAAGAGAAAGAAAGAAAAAGAGAAGAAAAAGGCCAGTGTGATTGAGCAGTAGAAGGAGAAGGAGACAGACAGGCTGGGAACAGATTATGGAAAGTCTTTCCTACCACACAAGAAGTGTGGCCACTATGTGAATGCAATCTCACTGGGAGTGGAGAGATGGCTCCTGCTCTTCTGCAGCTAGCTGTTCGATCAAACTTTGTATGTTGATAGATAGGATAAAAGCTGGGACGCTGAAGGGTGAGGGGAAGTTGGCAGAAGGCTGGAGGAGAGAGCTGGCAGAGCAGACAGAGGGAGAGAGGGCCGGAGGGTGGGGAAGGAGTCAGGGTGGACAGCACAATCCCGGGTGGGACTGCTAGGTGGGTGGTAGCACTATTAACAGAGACAGGGAGTCCAAAGCGAGCAGAGCAGTGGGTTTGGCAGGGAAACCTCACGTTCACTTCAGACTGTTTGATGTCCCTGGGTGCTTGCCAGCAGATACCAGCAAGGCAGTTTCTGTTTGTTTACTCAGTGCTTGGGGATAGGATCCAGGGCTCACCCACACTCAGCAAGGCTCCTGCCTCCTAGCTATACCCACTGACAGAGACTACAGAGAGGGAGGTAGAGGCCAACTAAGGACATTTGGCACAGGTAGGGACACACCTGCAGGTGAAAAAACAAAACAGTTACCAAAAGATGTGTGTGTGTGTGTGTGTGTGTGTGTGTGTGTGTGTGATTGTGAGTTGCCAACCTAAAAGAACTGAGAAGAATGGGTGAGTCAAAAATTGGACATAGGTGAGATGGAAAAAATCTTTAAGGAGCCATAGCTACCCAAGAACAACCAATTCTCCCGTGAATTACAAACACTGTGGTGAAGGTGAACCAGTGCGGCACAAATTCTTTTCTAGTACAGAGACCTTGGCTTCTGGTAGCCTTCTTCTAGACAGTTTGCTTGCCGTGATCCAGTAAAGAAGGTAATATATTGCTTTAAGAGTTTGTTTTCTAAGCCGGGCATGTGTCTTTAATCCCCACACTCAGGAGGCAGAAGCAGAAGCTGGTGGATCTCTGTGAGTTCGAGGCCAGCGTGGTCTGCAGAGAGTTCCGGGACTGCCAGAACTATGTGGAGCAAACCCTGTCTCGAAAAATAAACAAGCAAGCAAACAAACAAACAAGCAAACAAAGAGTTCATTTTCTGGGGACTAGGGAAATGGCTCAGCAATAAGAGCACTGGCATTCGCATTGGCGGCTCAAAAAACATCTTCATTTAAGTCCAATTCCAAGAGAGTCTGTCGCCCTCTTTCTGGCCACTATGAGCACTGCACACATATGATGAACAGACATCTGAGTGTATAAAACTTAAACACACAAAAATATTTTAAAAACAAAGCAAAGTTCATTTTTGTAAGTGGGTGGTGGTGGTACATACCTTTAATCTCAGCTCTTGGGAGGTAAAGGCAGACAGATCTCTGTGAGTGAGTTTGTGTCCAACTTACTCACACTGTCCTTGAACTCATAGCCAAAGGCACCCTTCAAACTTGTAATTTCAGTTTCCCTTAAGTAGCTGGGATTACACACCTGCACTACCAGGCCCAGCTCATAGTTGTTTTCGAAAACATAACTTATTAGAGCAGGATACAACATAGTAGAAAATAAATAATAAATAAAAATGAAAAAATATAATGAAAAGTGTGAGTGGACACACCCCTGTGGCTGCAAACACCCTGGAGGCTGAAATGGAGCTGTTTGAGCCCAGGAGTTCAAGATCAGTCACACAACATAGCAAGACTCTGTTTCAAAAAAAGAAAGAAAGAAAAGAAAAAGAAAACCTGTATCCTCGTCCCTGGCCCTAACTCTCAATCATATCACTTGGTTTTCAAGTCTGCTGGCATTGTGTGTTCTAACAGAGATTGTCAGTGTACCTATAAGTACTCATTTACAAAGAAATACTCTAGGTGATGTGCACCTTTCTTTTTTTTAAGATTTATTTATTATATGTAAGTACACTATTGCTGTTTTCAGACATACCAGAAGAGGGCACCAGATCTTGTGATCTCATTTCGGGTGGTTGTGGGCCACCATGTGGTTGCTGGGATTTGAACTCAGGATCTTCAGAAGAGCAGTCAGTGCTCTTAACCGCTGAGCCATCTCTCCGGCCCGTGATGCGCACCTTTAATCCCAGTACCCAAGATGTCTGTGAGATCAGCCTGGTGGATCAGCAAGCTCCACTCTAGCCATTGTGAGACCCTGACTCAAAAACAAAAGCAATTTAATCCCCAAGCAAAGAAATGCTGTTCTTTTTCTTCCTCTGTTGGTAGGAAACAGAACTGCCTGCACCTTTGTTCACGTTGTTAACTTTGAGGTTTTCTTGTGGTTTTACTAGAGTTCAAACAAGACTCCAGTTCATTTCAGCTCCATCCCTGGCAGACCAACGGGAAGCAACTGCATCAGCTTCTCCATCTTCTGTGTCTGCGATGACCAGGATGCAAAGGTACCTGCAGCAGCGAACCTTGAACCTCTTTATCCTCCACCCGAGGAGCCATCTGCCCCACCCCCTTATGTTATCATTTTATCTCATCTTTGAAGCTTGAGGATCATTGTCTTAGAAGAAAAAGAGTCAGTCCTGTGAGGTCAGCTACATGGGAGGAAAGGAAGTTTTAAAGAAAGTAAGGAAACCTAAAGTTAAAGTAAAATAAAATAAAACTTAGGTCCTCCCGCATCTTGAAGGAAAGACAAAAAATAAGAAGAAAATAGTTCTGAATCAGAATGTAGGAGAACAGAGCCAGGCCAGCCTTTCATTCACACAGGGTCTCAATGTGAGGCCTGGATGGCCTGGAATGACTGGCTCTCTACCAGGCCCAAGCATTGCAAACATGACACTGACAGATCTCTCTCTTCTTGTTTCCCTCTCGATTGCTAAACCTTAAATTACATTCCTCAAGCTAGTCACTAAGGTCTATTCCCTTATTTGGCCATTTCCTTATGCCTATCTCATTCTGAGGTCCATGTACTGGCTGGCTGTGTGTCAACTTGACAGAAACTAGAGTCATTAGAGAGTAAGGAGCCTCAGTTGAGGAAAAGCCTCCATGAGATCCAGCTGTCCATCAATTTTCTCAATTAGTGATCAGTAGGAGAAGGCCCAGCCCATTGTGGGTAGTGTCATTGCTGGGCTGATGGTCCTGAGTTCTGTAAGAAAGCAGGCAGAACAAGCCAGGAGGCAAGCTAGCACAAGCACCCCTTTATGGCCTCTGCACCAGCTCCTGCCTCTAAGATCCTACCCTGTGTGAATTCCTGTCCTGACTTCCTTTGGTGATGACCAGCAACATGGAAGTGTAAGCTGAATAAACCTTTCTCTTCCCAACTTGCTTTTTTGCCATGCTGTTTCGTTGTGTTGTGTCCAAGATCACAATAAATCCCCAGGAGAACTCTAAGAACTGTTGATCCGATATAGTGAAACAAGAGAGTCTTTTATTAATTTGAGTCAGACTCAAATCACAAACCTTCCCACTGCACAGGACAGGAGTGGGACCCTGTGCCTAGAGGTTTGGCGTTTTTATATGAGCATAATCAAGGATTCTTTGGATTTTAGGGTGACAGGGGGAGTGACAAGGGAAGTCATCTTTCAAACACGATATCGTTTGTTCAGGCAGTGGGGCAGAATCGCACAACTAGGAGGGGGGAACTTTTCTGACCTGGGAAGTAACTTTATGGTGCTATTGGGAGCTAGTGCGTTTTCACAACTAGCCACTGCTGTTTGTGGATGTTTGATTACCCTCCTCTCGAGGCCCAAACGTGAGACTCTTATCTCTTCAAGGATGTTTGATCTTCTCTTTTCTCAAGGACAGGTACCAGCTACTTTGGGAAGTACTTAACCATCTATCAGTCAGAGTACCAGCCTCAGCAAACGGGAGCTGAAGAAGGCTGCTGTTTGTCTATTCTCAAGCTGGCATCTGTTGCTGCGGGTGGAGAGTTATTAGGGAATGCCTCTATGAAAATGGGAATAGCAATATTCCGGTGCCAAATCGGGTCCTTTCTGAAAGGCTGGGGAGGGGAGGGAAGCCCTTTGTTAGCTATGGGAAAGAGCAAGGGGGGGGGGTTTCTGCAAGCAGCGAGAAAGTGCAGAGGCAGGTTGCCTGTATCTTTTCATGTCCCCCTCCCCCCCCCCCCCATTTGTGACTTCAGAGGCCAATCTTAGACTCTACAAACTTAGATTGTCTGCACTGGCTGGCTGATATTTTGGGACCTTATCACTATTAGTTGAATGGCCCTCAGTCTCTGCTTCACATACAGCAAAAGCTTATTGATGATGCATGGCCCAAAAGTGAGCAACAGTAAAATCAGGGGTCTCATGATTGTGGAAATAAGGGTAGTTAGCCAGGGGGAAGTATTGAACAGCAAATGATACTAACTTTTGGAGTTCTCTCATTCTCTTTGGCGCCCATCTATGCTTTCTCTAACTTTAGCTAGTGACTCCCTAATAACTCCAGAATGGCTGACATAGAAACAGCATTCTTCGTGCAGAGCAGCACCTCCCTGTTGTAGGAACACTAAGTCTAACCCTCACCTGTTCTGCAGCACCACCCCAGCCAGAGAGTCTATATTGCACTCTAGGTGTGCAACGGATTTTTTTCAGGCATTGGATGCCCTCATCTATGTCTGCTTTTAAACAGATGTTATTCTTTTCCTGCAACAACAGTGCGGAGATCCCAGTACCCACTCCGGCTAGCCCTGCCCTTAGAATTACAGCTAAAGTCAGGGAGATAGCTTTCCTTTCCTGCCTCATGAGGTCCCCTCCAACACGCCCTCCTAGGCTCTTCAGGACTACTTCTTCTGAATAATAGGTTATGCATGGTACTAACTAGACTAGAATCCAGAACTCCTTTGTGGTAGAGGAATTAAGGACCTCTCCACACACACATATGGTCAGTCCCATTGAACAAGCCCACCATGCTTGCCCGTGGGGTAGGATAATCCATTTGGGATGGACAGTGAGTGCAGAGGTGTCGATGTGACAAGGGGACTTTCCCTAAGCAGGTGCTCTGTCCTGATATGGTCTGTAGAATTAAGGCTGTGCCTTCCCGGGACCACCTGCATGCAGTGTCCTTCTCGGACTCATCATATCTGGATACTAATTCAATACCTTCATAAAAAGGGGGTCTAGGGGCTGGTGAGATGGCTCAGTGGGTAAGAGCACCCGACTGCTCTTCCGAAGGTCCAGAGTTCAAATCCCAGCAACCACATGGTGGCTCACAACCATCCGTAACAAGATCTGACTCCCTCTTCTGGTGTGTCTGAAGACAGCTACAGTGTACTTACAAATAATAATAAATAAATCTTAAACAAAAAGGGGGGGGGGTCTAGCATTATACCATAACCAACAAGCAGTGGTTAGCTCTGGCTGGGAGTCATTCAGAATTTGGGAGGCCTTTAACATCATTGACCAGAAGGGGTCTACGGGCTCTGTGCCTTTCAGGAAAGATTATCGAGCTGAGGATCTCTGAAGGGGGAAAGGAGGGGGGAAGACTGGGAGCACGGTAGCCGCCAGTCTGAGGACTGGCATTGGCACAGGTTTTCCCCCTGCAGGGCTTCCTCCTACAGTTTTAGGGTTTATCAAAATCTGGTTTGGTCCTACAGCTACCTGTAGGGGGTTCACATTGGTTTTATCAAGAGTCTGACTGTAAAAAGGAGTCCCGGACTGACCCCTCTGATGACGTGGAGCCAGAGGCCCCAAGACCTCCCAGCTTCCACCCCTTTGCTTGTTTCCCTGTGTCTGTGAACCTCAGTAGAACTCTGGAGTCATCCCCCTGCTGGGCAACTGTGATAAGGTCTTCCCTTGACACCCTCCAAGTCCCGATCCCTGTGACCGATGTCTCACATCCCCAAGAAGCACAGTAAAATTGTTCTGGACCCCCACATGCAACAGGCCTCTTCTCCCTGGGACATATATAAAAAGCCCTCCATCAACATTGGAGGTATGAATGTCGTAAAGTCAGGCCATGAGTTATCGGCCAGCTGGCACAGATCAAAGGTCAAATCTGGGAACCAGAGGGTCCCAAGTGGCATTTTCATATAAGCCAGTTGAGCGAAGTAACCAGTCTCAGGATTCTAGATTGTCCAAGTCAAGTCATAAGGCTGGTGTGGGTTTCTGGTCTCTGAATGGAGGCTTGGGCTGGTGGCAGCAGTACACACAGCTAGTAAAAACAGCAAGCTTAAGACTGGGTTGATTTGCTGGGCAGTGGTGGCGCACGCCTTTAATCCCAGCACTTGGGAGGCAGAGGCAGGCAGATTTCTGAGTTCAAGGCCAGCCTGGTCTACAGAGTGAGTTCCAGGACAGCCAGGGATACACAGAGAAATCCTGTCTGGAAAAACCAAAAAAAAAAAAAAAAAAAAAAAAAAAAGACTGGGTTAATTTTAGCTTCAAAGGATTGGGTTAATTTTAGCTTGAAAGGATTGGTGGCCCTTTGAACTTTCTATTCCAGCGGCAGGGGATCTTCTTCTGGGGAGAGGGGATTAGCTGGTCTCACATAAGTGCAGTACACCCAGGCAGCAACCCCAGACACTTTAACAGCAGGTGGTGTGGTCAGCGAAACAATGTAGGGTCCTTTCCAGCACATTGAGGCAAAATCTCACATAGACCCAGTCTCCAGGTTGAAACTTGTTTGGTTCCGGAACCAGACCTGCTTCATAGAGGACACACAGTTTAGGCCAAACCTGCTCGCGAGCCCACTGGGTGGCTCTGACCTTAGTTGTTAATTCATCATCTTCTAACTCTGCAATAGCTGCTGACTGAAAGTTAGGCACGATAGGAGCAGGGATACCATACATGATTTCAAAGGTGGTCAACCACATCCAGTAAGGAGAGCCAATATAAGGCAAAGGAAAGGAGTGTCACACAGTCCCTGTCAGTTTCCATGGCTAATTTGGTCAAGGCCTCTCTTAACTACCTATTCATCCTTTCTACCTGTCTGATCTTTGGGGTCGGTACACACAATGTAATTTCCAATCTGCCTCAATAAATCTTGCTACACCCTGGCTCACCTTGGATACGAATGCCAGTCTATTGTCTGACCCTATGATGTGAGGGAATCCATACCTAGGTAGGATATCTTCCAGCAAATTCTTAGCTACTACCTGTGGAGTTTCAGTCTTTGTTGGGAATGCCTCTGTCCATCTGGAGAAGGTATCCAGTAAGTACTTTGTAGCCATACTTCGCCTTTTTGACGTCTGTAAAATCAACTTCCCAGTAGGCCCTCGGTTTCTCACCTCGCAGACGAGAGCCTGGATGTTTGGCAGTGTTGTGGGTGTTGGTCAGTTGACAAGCTTTGCAGCTTGACACTGTGTTCTCAGTAGTATGCTGCATGTTTCTGAAAGTCACTTTAGATTGTCTCACTGTGTCTGCCATCCGTCTCACTCCCATATGAGTGACTCTATGGGTTTTCCTAAGGATAGATCTTGCTAGGGAGATGGGTAGTATTAGCTTACCTTTAGCCATCTGCCATCAGCCCTCTGAACACCACCCCACGGTCTGATTCTTGATCCACTTGATCTCTTCTTCCGTATAGACTGGACATTCAGGCAGGTTGGGGTTAGTGGTTCTGGTAAAGTCACAGCTAACACAGACGCAGCTGTTTCCTCTAAGGCCACCTCTTTGGCAGCTTTGGTAGCTAAATAGTTACCTCTAGCCACTGCCATGATTCCTTCCTGATGACCTGGACAGTGTATGATCGCCACTCTAATCAGCAGCCAGAGGGCATCGAGTAATTATAGGGTTTCACCTCTGTTTTTGATAGTTTTTCCTTCTGCAGTTAGGAGCCCTCTCTTCTGGTATACGGTTCCATATACATGAACAGTTGCAAATGTATAACGATATACTAGCTGATTTTGTGTCAACTTGACACAGGCTGGAGTTATCACAGAGAAAGGAGCTTCAGTTGAGGAAATGCCTCCATGAGATCCAGCTGTAAGGCTTTTTCTCAATTAGTGATCAAGCGGGGAAGGGCCCAAGGGGTGGTGCCATGCCTGGGCTGGTAGTCTTGGTTCTATAAGAGAGCAGGCTGAGCAAGCCAGGGGAAGCAAGCCAGTAAGGAACATCCCTCCATGGTCTCTGCATCAGCTCCTGCTTCCTGACCTGCTTTCTGACCTGCTTGAGTTCCAGTCCTGACTTCCTTTGGTGATGAACCAGCAGTGTGAAAGCTGAATAAACCCTTTCCTCCCCAACTTGCTTCTTGGTCATGATGTTTGTGCAGGAATAGAAATGCTGACTAAGACAAACTGGTACCAGCATAGTGGGGTATTTCTGTGACAACCTGACCATGTTTTGGGGAGGGAGGACTATGGAAGGACTTTGGAACTTTAGGTTAGAAGATCCAATCAGTGTTAAGAGCTCTATGGGATGTTGTGTAGGAGCTTGGAAGATAATGTTGAGAACAGTGCAGAAGATGGAGGCCTGGCTTGTGAAATTTCAGAGGGAAGCTTAAAGACTCTTATCAGGGCAGTTGCTATTTTGATAGTGAAGATTCTATGGTTCTGGTTAGCTGGGGCTGAAGAATCAGCTGTGATTAACAAGATACCAGAACTACTAAAGCAAACCTTTGTGTTACAGGGACTATTGATACTGGTTAGCTGGAGCTCAGAAATTAGCAGTGATTAAGAAGAGACCAGCATCATTGAGGTGAAATCTTCTGGGAAGTGTTTTATGAAAGCACAAAGAGGCTGTGTTACAGAGATAGGCAAGATTGTACCTTGTGCTGTGGCTGGGCTTGGTAATGTGTAAGAGTCACCCAGATGGTACTGATTTTGAAGGCATGAAGAGGTCATGGAGAACAGCTGAGACTTGACACTGTGAGAGGCCAAGGAAGGTCACTGGTGAATGTGTGGCCTCAGTTGCAAATGATGACCCAGGACTGAAGGGGTCATGCAAAGGAGTTGAGGCTTGGCACCATGAAGAGAGCCTATGAGAGGCTATTGGTAAAGCCAAGTTACAGCAGAAAACAGCAGTGTTTTAGATATGCCAGTGCCATGAGGTGACCACCAAGAGCAGCAGCAGCAGTGGAGTACAGGCAGCCAGAACCTAGAAGACAAGGTGTGTGCTACAAAGGGCATGGCTGGAGAAGTGACCCAAGCCCTTGGAGGAATCCAGAAGATCGTGAGTGGATCCTAGACATTGGACAGTTGGAGTCTGATTTTGCTTTTTGGTTGTGACTGTGCCCTGATATTTTTCCCTCTTTTTTTTTAAATATTTATTCATTAAGTACACTGTAGCTGTCTTCAGACGCATCAGAAGAGGGTGTCAGATCTCATTATGGGTGGTTGTGAGCCACCATGTGGTTGCTGGGATTTGAACTCAGGACCTTCAAAAAAGCTGTCAGTGCTCTTACCTGCTGAGCCATCTCGCCAGCCTGATATTTTTCCCTCTTGAAGGAAGAAAGTATTTTAGTGGAGCCCACAGTTAATTTTTTCATTGTAAAATAAATAAATAAATAAATAAATAACTTTGAATTTTAAAAGAAATTGGATATTTTAAAGGGATTGAAATTTTAAGAATTTGCAAAGACTTGGAACTTTTAAAGTTATTTAGGTCTTGAGGATGAATAAGAAAGTAAAAGTTGAGGCTTAATAGTGATGTGTTTGTGTGTCCAAGTTGACAAGGAATCAATTGTACTGGCTGGTTTTGTGTCAACTTGACACAGGCTGGAGTTATCACAGAGAAAGGAGCTCCAGTTGGGGAAATGCCTCCATGAGATCCAGCTGTAAGACTTTTTCTCAATTAGTGATCAAGTGGGGAGGTCCCATTGTGTGCGGTGTCATGCCTGGGCTGGTAGTCTTGGGTTCTATAAGAGAGCAGGCTGAGCAAGCCAGGGGAAGCAAGCCAGTAAGTAACATCCCTCCATGGCCTCTGCATCAGCTCCTGCTTCCTGACCTGCTTGAGTTCCAGTCCTGACTTCCTTTGGTGATGAACAGCAATGTGGAAGTGTAAGCTGAATAAACTCTTTCCTCCCCAACTTGCTTCTTGGTCATGATGTTTGTGCAGGAATAGAAACCCTGACTAAGACAACCGGCTATCTGTAAAGATGTTGACGGCTAGCCCTTTTCCCATGATAAGGGCCTGGGATAGCGCTATCAGTTCAGCCCTTTGAGTTGAGGGACCTGGGTAAAGAGACTAGATCCAAATTGCCTCCGTTTCTGTGGTCACTGCTGATCCTGCTTTTCTGCAACCCTCTCAAATGAAACTGCTTCATCTGTGAACCAAGTCCACTCTGCTCCTGGGAGAGGTGAGTCCTTTAGGTCAGGTCAAGTACTGTGTACTTGTGCTAGGATTTCACTGCACTGGTGGAGCAGGTGGTTCAGGTCAGGGTCAGGGTCAGGGAGAAGGGTCACAGGATTTAAGGAAGCAGGCAGCTGGAAAGTAACTCAGCCAGGATTGATTAGTAAGGTCTGATAATGAGTCATGCGGGCATTACTGAGCAATCTGTCAGGTAGCTGTTTGAGTACCCCTTCTATTGCTTGGGGGGTAGTCATGGCTAAATTTTGTCCCAAAGTCAATTTATCTGCATCTTTAACCAGTAATGCCATAACCATAATGATATGCAGGCAAGGTGGCCATCCTGCTGCCACTGGTTCTAATTTTTTTTGACAAATAAGCCACAGGCCATTTCAATGGTCCAAAAGTTTGAGTCAGGACCCCTTTAGCTATTCCTTTCTGTTCATCAACATATAAGTGAAATGGTTTAGTGATGTCTGGTAGCCCCAAAGCAGGAGCGACAGCAGGGCCTACTTTATTCTCTCAAAAGTCCTTTGATGATCTTGAGTCCAAACAAAGTCTTTGACTTCTCTGGTGGCTATTTCTGCGAAACCTGGAATCCATAGTCTGCAAAAGCCTGTGAACCCCAAGAACTCTCTTCTCTGTCTTGGGCTCTAGGGGTTGGGTATGCTGAGAATGGTCTCTTTTCTTGCTGTAGAAAGCCACCGCTGGCCCTCCTTTAGAATATAGCCAAGAGAGGTGACCTCAGTCTTACAGAGCTGTGCCTTCTTGGCAGACGCCCGATATCCCATGTTCCCCAGAGCCTGTAGAAGATTCTGGGTCCCTTCCTTGCATCCCTCTTCGGTTTCTGCTAAAATTAAAAGGTCATCTACATACTGCACAAGGGTTATATCTGCTCTATTGACTCTGTAATCACCCAGGTCCTCATGCAGAGCTTCATCAAAAATAGTGGGTAAATTCTTGTAGCCTTAAGGCAGGCGAGTCCAGGTGAGTTGTCCATTGATGTCTTTTTCAGGATCGTACCACTCAAAGGCAAAGTATTTCTGGCTCTTGGGAGCCAAAGGTAAGCTGAAGAAAGCATCCTTTAGGTCCAGAACAGAATACCATTTCCTATCTGGAGGTAGAGAGCTCAACAGAGTATAAGGGTTAGAATGTGTGTCCATCACCCTGAAGATAACTTACCATAGATCTTGGACATGGCGGTAGTCATTGGACTTTGGCTTCTTCACAGGCAATAATGGGGTGTTCCTGGCTGAATGGCATGGCCTAAGGACTCCCAAGGCCAACAGTTTCCGGATGGGGAGTGATCCCCTTTCATGCCTCTTGGGACATAGGATATTGTTGGACCCATGCTGGGTCTGCTCCCAGCTTGAGCTCCACAAATACAGGGGGTCAGTGTTTTGCCAACCCCATGTCTCCAGTTTCTGTCCACGCCTGGGGAAACTCTGCCAGCCAGGCCTCCAGGACTTTTTCCGCTGGCAGCTGGTGACTCATTTAGTCTATACTCAGCCTCAGAGGTCAGGTCAAGTGTCAGCACCTGGATTGGATTTCTGTTGCAGTTTGCTAGCTGAATTTCCCCAGGGTCAAAATGAATCTGGGCTCTCATTTTGGCTAGTAGATCTCTCCCCAGTAAAGGGTGTGGGCACTCAGGAATAACTGTGAAGGAATGAGACACTTAACCCATCCCCAAGTCCACTGTTCTTTGGATAGCCCATGAATATTGTTTGATGCCTGTGGCTCCTGAGACACAGGATTTCTTATTAGACAATGGCCCTTAAGCCTTCGTGAGCACCTTAAGCCTTAAGTGTTGGGCTCCAGAATCCACTAGGAAATCTAAAGGCTTCACACACACACACACACACACACACACACACACACACACACACACTCTCTCTCTCTCTCTCTCTCTCTAAGGGTTAGCCTGGGCTCAGGAGGTGCCTGTAGTCTTGTTTGGGGGCTTTTTCTTTGGGCATTCTCAAGCCCAGTGTCCTTGCTCCCAACAATAAGCGCATTGGTTCTTACCTAAGGCTGATTGGCAGCCTTCTCCAGGCTCTGGCCAGTGGCCTCCTCCAGGTTCTCTCCCCTCTGCAATGTTCTGGAGCTGGCGCCTCCTCTCTCTCTCTCTCTGGTCCAGGTTACCATTGGCTAGCAGGACTTTGGCTAGATCTCTGTTTACTATCTTCCCTGCCTGGATCTTCTTTTTCTCTTTCGTTTCCCTGTTATGGCACACTTTCTCCACATCCTCCACCAAACCTCTCAATGACTTCTCCCCTGGTCTTTCTAAGTTCTGTAACTTCCTTCTAATGTCAGGTGCTGACTGATTTATCAACACCAGCAACACTGTGTTAGACTTCTCCATTTCCTCAGGGTCTAAGAGTGTATAATGGCAGAAAGTGTCCATAGTCCGCTCAAGGAACTCTGCAGGGCTTTCATTATCTTTCTGCCTGACATCATAAACCTTAGCCAAATTAGTGGACCACTTGGCAGCTGCCCTGAGACCTGCTGTTAGAGACTGGTGATAAACATGGAGACGTTCCTTACCTGTCCCCATATTGTAATCCCAGGCTGGTCTCCTGAGAGGAAACCCCTCATCAATATTGGCTTGGTTCTGAGTTGGAGTGCCATTGGCGCCTGGAATGTTCTTCCAAGCCTCCAGAACGATTTCGTTCCTTTTCCTCTGTTCTGAAGAGAATCTGCAACAATTGTTGGCAATCATCCCAGGTGGGCTGAGGTGTCTAAGAGACCAATGAGCTCTTTAGGGTTGTCAGAGAACCTAGAATGCTCTATTCTCCAATTGTAAAGACCAGCAGTAGCAAAAGGCCAATACCAATGGGGCTCATTTCCCTGTTCATCAACTGGCCCTGCTCTGGGGGGGGGGGGGGGGGAGTAAGAGTGGATTCTGCCTCTGGTTCTACAGCCTTGGCCAGTGCCATGACAAGCCTGCTCCCTTGAGCTGGACCTCCCTCCATCCCGAGGTGGATACTATTGAAACCTGGGGCACTCCCTCTGAGGGATACATGGGCGGGAATAGAGTCAGTTCAGAAACCACTGGCTCTGCTGGGAGAATCCCCTAGGGTGGAAATGCATGTGCAGGTCCTGCAAGCAAAGGCAGCATGGGAACACATGTGCAGGTCCCCTGGGCAAGGTCACAGGCACAGGTGGAGTCCCAGCTGAGGCAGGGGCTGCTGCCTTGGCCAGAGCTGGTGTCTGAGTGTAAGGTAGTGGGAAAATGACTTCTTTTGGTGTACCGTCCTGTAAAATGGGATAGAGGAGTTTTGAAGACTTAGAGACTTCCTGCTTTTGTTCATTTGTCATCAAGGCGGGCATGGTTCCTGGAAGCAAAAAAGCGTTAGTTGGGAGCAATAGGAAAGATTTCACCCAAAGTGGTGGTTTGGCAACCAAATCTTTCCAGACTGTAATGTAGGGGACTTGTTCTGGATGCCCCTGTGCCTTCTGAAACACTTTGTCTTCCACCGCTAGCACCGTGGGGAGATGGATGGTCCCCTCTGGTGGCCAAAGGTAGGACTCTGAGCTGCAATACCTGTGCATTTTCTTCTTATTCACGTTCACCGAGAGATTGTGAGCTCTGGTTTTCACGTCCTTAAAGTGAGCTAAAACAGTGTTAAGAGGATAGGAGGGAAGAGAGTGAGAGTTAACCTGTCCCATTGCATCCATCACCGTTCAGTATAACAAGAGACTAAACACTACCAGAAACACCACTGACAAAACCACACGAACAAAATAGCCATGTCGCAACTGGAAACAAAAGTAAACTCAAGCACTAGGACTCACAGACTCTCACCTCAGAAAGTGGAAATGAGGTGGATATGGTCTCTCCTTGAACACTTCCAGCCGATGGGCAGGTACCTCATCCACCCTGTACCTGGGGTCAGGAACGACTTCCTGTTCCCTGCAGCCATGACTCTCCAGTGTATCCGCTTTAGCCAGTTCTTGTGGTTTAGTTTACACCATTATCTCGAGGCTTCCCCCGCCCCCTATGCCAAAATACGACCAGAAAGAACAGACGGGAACAATACAGAAACACTGACACTCACCATACTCGCTTGCCAGCCTTGGACTCTCCGGATTGCAGACTCCAAAGATCCACTGGGGAATCCTGGTCGAACGAGCTCCCAAAATGTTGTGTCCAGGTCACAGCGGAATCCCAAGGGGAACTCTTAAGAATCGCTGACCAGATGTAGTGAAACAAGAGAGTCTTTTATTAATTTGAGTCAGACTCAGATCGTAAACCTTCCCACTGCGCAGGACAGGAATTCGACCCCGAGCCTAGAGGTTTGGCATTTTTATACGAGCATAATCAGGGATTCTCTGGGTTTTAGGGTGACGGGGGAGGTAATAAGGGAAGTCATCTTTCAAACACGATAACGTTTGTTCAGGCAGTGGGGCACTGCGGGGCCATGGGTGTGGGGAAAAGAGGGAAAGGGGGAAAACCTGCATCCTGCCAGAGTTCTGGTGCTCTGGGCAAGTGGACGCGAAAGACTGCCACACACTTTCCATGCAGCCCAGGGTGGGTGTCTGGCTGTGTGAAGCCACTGACCCCAGCTCTGTGGGTGGTGGACAAGGGGCAGTCTTAGGCACCAGGTTCCCAGCTTCAGGCATCTCACACTAGATACTAGATACTGAGAAGGAGTTGAGAACAGAATGCCGCGGCCGCCCCCAACCCCCAACCCCACCCCCAACCCCATCCCCCGCCGCCCCGGGCGATGCAGTGGGCAAGGAGAGAGGGCAGCTCATTAGGAGAAGCCTAACCCATCGTTCAAGCATGGTAGGCAGGCCTGGGGAGGAGCATACCTGGCTATAGTCAGGTAACTGTGGGCGTGGGGTCTAGCCAGAATGATAGAAGCTTGGGACATTGTCTTAGTGATTGATAGTCACAGAATTATGGAATTGGAGGCTCTGTGGTTTCAGGGAACGTGGCTCGCTTTTCTGTCCCTTGTAGAGTTCTCTACTGGGTCACTGGAGCAAGCCCCACTCAACCAAAATAGGCTGCCTATCACGGCCCCCACAGGGCACCTGCAACTGGGAAGAGGAGCTCTTCTAACCTGGGAAGTAACTTTATGGTGCTATCAGGAACTAGTGTGCTTTCACAACTAACCACAGCTGTCTGTGGATGCTGGATTTCCTTCCTTAGCCATATATCAGTGAGAGTGCTGGCCTCGGTGCTCCGGGGTGAGAGAGACTGTCATTTGTCTATTTTCAAGCCCGCATCTGTTGTTCCGGTGTGTGTGTGTGGAGGGGGGGGGGGAGTGTCATTAGGGAGTGTCTCTATGAAAACAGTATAGCAATATTCTAGTGCCAGATCAGGTCCTCTCTGAAAGGCTAAGGAGGGGAGGGGAGCCCCATGTTATCTTCAGGAAAAAGCAGGGGTGAGGGGAAAGTTCTGTGAGCAGCAAGAAAGCACAGACGCAGGTTGCCCGTGTCTCTTCAGTTGTAGCAATAGAAACCCTGCCTAAGACAGAGTCCAACAATTAAAATTCACTATTTTGCTACACTGAAGAACTCCTTCAATCAGGATTCACCACATCATCCTAGCACAGCCCCCTTTATAGAACTCACCATGTTTGTATATCACATTAGACTCAAACTCTTAGAGAACTATCTGCCTCTACCTCTCAAGTGCTGGTATTAAAGTTGTGTGGCACCACACCTGGCTTACTTTTAAGTGAATTAGTAATCAGAGTTTATTTTATCAAGTAAAGGATGTTTGGCACATTTCCTCTGGGATCCTGCAAAGGCCGAAAGCAAGTGCACCTTGGAGAACATGGAGGGCAGCCTGAGCCAGGCAGCAAGCAGCAGTGGCCGTTTCTTTATAAGTAAAGCTGCAGGTAGTGACTCTCTCCAGGGAAGCTAGATCCTCGCGTGAACACAGTGATTGTAGGCAAGAAGCTTATCCACCAGAGCTGCATCAGAGGCAAGAGTGCAAAAGGTGAGAGTACCCTCTCACTGCAGGGCCGGGTAACCCACCTGCAAGGGCGAAAAGGGAAACAAGATTGCTTTCTGTCTTCTTTGTTTTCTGGTTCTGGGCAGGGAGCTTGATCCAGTAGGCCAATAAACACCTACCCACCTCACCCCTGCCCAGGCTTCCTGGCATGTCCTCATGTCCATTCCACGTCTCTCTGTCTGTCTGACCATGCTTACCCCACACCCCCATCAAGTATCTGTGGGCAGTTTGGAGTACATGGCCTAACAAGGTCAACTTGTCCGTATATTGAATACCCAGAAAGGCCCCATAAATTTCAGATTTGATATCATAGTAATTATATTTCAATGTTTTCCCCAGTACTAAACATTGAGCCTCGGGGCCTTGTTCTATCACTGGCAGATAATCATGTTCAGAGTCCTGGGAACTGAAGCAGTGACTCAGTGGATAAGTGCTCAGCCCTCCATCCACCCGTAAGTCCAACTCCAGGAAATCTGATCGATGCCTCTGGTCTCTGTGTGCAGCTGCACTTATGTGCACATGGCTACATACCTATGAACACAATTAAAAGTCAAATAAAATATCTTATAAGAATCTTGAAAAAAGTTATGAAGAGAAGTGTAAACAGCCTAGGACATCTGAAGCAAAATGACCCCATGCAGAGATAATGCAGGACTAAATACAGAGACGCTCCCGACCTTACAGGAAATAGAGGGTTTGCATAGTAGAGGGGCCAAAGAGCTACATTCTTTGGCTCTGGGAATTAAAAACTCTATAGGTCCTAGATACCAGGCACCATGCTAAGACCTATGAATATGATGATAAATGGGCCTGGAACTCATGGGCCAGATGGTGACACAATGAATGAAAAAGAAATATTCCAAACGTTATAGGAGCCTGTGAGATGGCTCAGCGGGTCTGACAACCTGAGCTACCCCCGGGGTGGAAAGAAGGGATTCCTACAAGGTGTCTTCTGAGTGTGCTATGGCACACGTGCCCTACTAATACCTACTTCCGTCCCCCAAAATATATCACTATCACTGGATAATGCAGCATGGGTGCTGTGGATTAGGGGTGTGGCTCAGTTGTAGGGCATTTGCCTGGCATGTGCAAAGTCCCAGCTTAAATCTCAAGCACAGAAAAAAAAAAAAAAAAAGGGCCAACAAAATGACACATAGTGTGGCTTTAAACTTTGGCCTCATGCTAGTGATGTGATTATGAGGATGAGGGCTTTCTTGACTTATATGAGGTTCTAGGTTTGATCCTCAGACTAAGAAGGAAAAACAGAGAAAACAAAACCTGTTGGGCACGGTGACATGCACCTATAGTCCCAGAACCAGGAGGATGGGGGAGGGGTGGCTCAAGGCCAGCTTGAGCTGTAAAACAAGACCTTAAAGAAATTAAGGGGTTAGGGGAGCTGTGGGTTTTGATCTATCAAGCCAATAATGCAAGCAACTCTAGTTCATTTTCCTTTTTGGTGTCTAGGCTCAAGTACTCCCACTCCCTCAGCCTCCCAACTTCTGGGGAACACAGGCATGTGCCACCATTCACAGTTTGAAACATCTTAATATATTGCACTTGTGGTAATATGTTGGTGGGTTAGTTAGTTTGTTGAGGCATGGAAGATAATACGCAGAGCCTCACGGATGCTCAGCAAGCTGTCTACTACTGTGCTGACGAGATGCCAAATCTGTTGAGTTCAGACTCCATTTTTAGAGAACCTGACCTAAGTTTGAACTCAGGTAAACTAACAGGCTGGCACCTAGCATTAGTTTCCATGTTACCCCCCAACAAAACCGGAGCCTAGCTCTGTTGTGTCCTGAGTTCACGGGAAACCCAGAGGAGCCCAAGAATTACAAAGTCGGCTGCAACTCATAAAAGAGTCTTTTCAAGTTTGAACTCGGTTCGCCCACCTAGCACTAACTGCATGAATGCTGACAAGCGACCCTGAGTCCAGAAAACATTGGGTTTATATACATTATAGGAATAGTGTGAATGAATATTTACAGAAAAGGGGAGTAGAGGGTGGGATAGTATTGAAGCGGGAGGGGATAATGAGTTCAAGGACTAATTTTATGGCCAGTTGTAATTGTCTGTGACCTGACCTCTGTTTACCGTTTTTTTTCCATGGTCTCCCTTGAGCTTGTTATTTCTCTAAGATCTCAAGGACAGGCACCTGGAGTTTTGCTGCTTATCCTCAGAAGTGTTGCATGCAATTCTAATGACAGGAGAGGGGGAGAGAGGATGGGAGTCTCTGGCGGGGAATGCAGAGGCAAACTGTCTGTACATCACTAAAGTCTAGTATCAGTAATTCAGGGGTTACAACAGCTCCAGTCCCTATGCTAATCCCCAACAAAACCAGTGCCTTCAAATTACTAAGACCAGCCTCTTCAGGTTATTATGCCAGCAAACCTGCACCCCCTGGCTACAAGCCCACCCCTTGCTTAACGACCACCAATGCAGAGGGGAACAGAAGTTAAGTTTATGATATGAGTCCCAGCACCAGCCAATTGTGTTAAAGGCCACAGTTAAAGGCCATAGCTTTAGATGCTTGCTCATGGACTCCCTGCTTGCTGCTTCCTATAAAGCCCTGACCCAGTAGACATTCGGGGCTCCCCCACCACCAAAACTGTCCTTCATGACAGTGGTGCGTTGGGGTGGGGGGTTGGGGGTACGGCGAGCTAGCTCAACTAGAATAAAGACCCTGATGTGAGTTGCATCAGATTGGCTCCTGTGTGTGTTTTGGCGGATCACTAACATTTCCCTGGAACAACATTATAACCCTCTCCTGAATCTCTTTTAATCTGGAGAACTATAGGGACTGGAGAGGTGACTCAGCAATTAAGAGCAGTAGCAGCTCTTGCAGAGGCCTTGGTTTCCTTAGCATTTATTTACTTGGTGGCTTATAGTCATCTGTAACTCCTATTCCGGGAATCTGATGCCCTCTTTTGGATGCCACAGGCACCCAGCATTCACGTAACACACAGACATATATGCGGCAAAGCATTCATACACATTAAAATAATAAAATAATAATTAAAAATTTTAAATTAAAGTTCTATAGGATGAAAAATTTTAAAGCATGCAGTACATTTTGAAAATATTTTAAAACCTTTTTCAGCTATATGTAATTCACATGTGTTCCAACCATGCTGTAGAACAGATTATATTACTGTGGATTCCAGATACAACAACATAGAAAAGAGCTTGTATCACAAGGATAACTGGCCAGTATAAATTTTAACAACAAGGAGAAGTCCCTCACAAGTACAGACCTAGCACAGAGCTTTTAAAAACTGCTGACAGGGGTTGTGGGACTATAGACTTAAGAGAAGGCCCATTATGAAGACTTACAGGCCCTAACTCCAACTTTTTGGGAGGCTGAAGTTCAAGGCCAGCATATGTAAAACCACATCTCTGCCTTAAGAGAGGGAGCTGGAGAGGGTAAGATTTGACATAATGGGGGAGAAGAGGCTATTCCAATTACATCAAAGCCAAAATGGCTCAGCGGCTAAGTAAGTGCAGAGACCAGGGAACACACACATACATAGATAGTAAATCATTTGTTTAAAGAAAGTATTATAGAGGGAAGAGTTACACCATGTGTCACAAAGGTTCATCACAGGATTACCGAATGGAAATGGAGTCTGCTTCAAGTTACTAACAGCCAGCCTGCAGGAAAGAGCCTATCACAGTCTTTCCATGATGCCATGAAGATGTGACACCTTCAGCCTTACCCCAGCTGGCCAGATACAACTCCTTGTCTGAAAAACCTGTGTGCGTCAGATTGTTGATGCAGGCAATATTGTTCTGAACAATATTAGGCTCACACAAGAACAGACTGGTTAAGATATATATATGTGTATATATATATATATATATATATATATATATATATATATATATTCTGATACACTTTGGAAGTTATTTATAGGGAGTCTAGAGAGATGGCTCTGTGGTTAAAAGCACTAATTGCGCTTCCAGAGGACCTAGGTTCAATTCTCAGCACCTACATGGTAGCTCATAACTATCTAAAACACCAGTCCTAAGTGATCTGATGTCCTCTTCTGGCTTCTGTGGGCACCAGGCATGCCCACGGATACCAGGCACACACATGGTACAAGCATATATGCAGGCAAAACACTCAAAAATATAAAATAAGAAAAAAGTGATTTGCAGGATCAGGTGTGGTGTATACCTTTAATCCCAGACCTTGGGAGGCAGAGGCAGAGGCAGACCGATCTCTTTGAGTTCAGAGCTGCATAGGGAGTTCTAGGACAGCTAAGCCTACATAGAGACTCTATCTCAAAACAAACAAAACAAAACAAAACAGGAGGGAACCTCCCACACACTCACACACACTTAAATCCTTCTAGGGATAAGAGGGAAAACAAGGTGTATTTCTCTTTCTGAGTCTCACTTAACAATGATCCCCAGTTACATCTATTTTTCTGCAAATGTCATGTGTGGTAGACATGGAAGCCAACCTTGTGAAGGAAAAATGTGGGATGGAGAGAGAGTGCCACAGGCTCCCGAGACTCCTCACAGAGTCCTGATGTGCACTACCCAGCCTTAGATCTAAGATCACTCCCGGAACAACAGTGAGACAGCAAAAAGAAACTGAGGCCAGGGCGGTGGCCACTTCCCCATCTCCCCCCTGTTCCTTCTGAGTAACCGTATCAGGCAGGGCTTTCATTGGGACACAGTGACAGTGCATTAGATACGATCGGCTGAGGATTGATGGGTTTGAGATTGTACATAAGCTTATGCCCTGCTCAGTAAACCCAGATCTGCAGCCTCATGCTAGTCTCCTGAGTCTGGTTTTCCGGCATTTGTCACATGAGTCCATTGACTCTCACCCACCATTCCAGGTCCTGTTCCCAAAGCCATGATTCCTGGTTTTTGTTTGTTTGTTTGTTTTTTGTTTGTTTGTTTTTTTTGCAGATAAACAAAATTCCACCACATATATGTACTGAAGAAAATTATATGTGTGAGTTTCATGTGTATACACTTTCTTTAAGCATTTATTTGTGAGAGAATACAAATAAAAGTTTCCATTTCTTAGTTATGATGACCAGAGTCACAACACCTTGTATGTACAAGTATTTCTAGGATATTTTTGGAGTTCTTCCTATATACACCCAGGAATGGTCTGGATGTAAAGGAGAGTCAAGAGAACTTGAGCTGACCTAGAAAGCCTGGTTCTCTGGTTGTCTCTTCTATCTGAGCACCCAGAAGATTGCAACTGTTAAAAAATGGCTGTGGGCGGGCAGTGGTGGCACATGCCTTTAATCCCAGCACTTGGGAGGCAGAGGCAGGCTGATTTCTGAGTTCAAGGCCAGCCTGGTCTACAAAGTGAGTTCCAGGACACCCAGGGCTATACAGAGAAACCCTGTCTTGAAAACAAACAAACAAAACAAAACAAACAAACAAACAAACAAACAAAAAGGCTGTGGGGAGCAAAGAGCCTATGCAAGGGAGAGTACCCACCCTAGGCAGACGTCTACCTCTGGGCCCCCTCCAATTATCTATTCCAATAAAGTTTACAGCTTTTGTGTTTAGTCTTGTGGCTGGTATGTGTAGAGAGAATCTCTTATAAGCACTACCTGTCAATAAAAAAGCTGACGGCAGAAAATAGGAGGTGGGACAATGGCAGGAAGAGAGGGGATTCTGGGAAATAGTGAGTGACTAAAAGGGAGACTTGCCTGGGGCCATGAGGGAGATGAAGTTAAATAAGAGGCTGCTGAAAGAGAGTTGCTGGAAAATTCGAAGGAGATTAGAGAGAGAGACACTGAGGAGACAGATGCAAAAGAAGCAGCAGACCTGGATTAAAGGAAAGATAACCAGACATAGACTAATTTGAATGGGTTAAATAAGTTATAGCTAGTCAGGGAATGAGCCAAAGTTCATGGCCTAGGCATTTAATAATAATCAGTGTCAGAGTTGTCATTCCAGGAGCAAGAGCTGGGAGGAAAACACTTTTTATTTGTTTACAGGTGCATTTGAGTACAGGGTGCATCTACACCTGTTGCATGCACTAGTCGCTCCTCTAGGTCTGTAACTATTACACTATCTGGGACCCTCAAGAACCCTATTTTTACTCCGTGATCATCCCGGCCACTTGGATTCCAGCCTCAGATCTATAACAGTTACGGTCAAGGTCCCTCCACTTTGACCCTGAGGACCTCAGACCTCTATTGTCACAGTCTGTCAGTGGCTCCTCCCGTCCACCTTCATCTTCTGTCTGAAGGGGTCTTCTTTTCCCATCCCACAAGACAAACTAGGTGGTGCCTGAGCACCTGGTAACATGTGGGCCATATTAGTAGTTCTGGTTTTAGATTTTTAAGGATTATCCATATTGATGTCTATAGTGGTTGCACCAATGAACATTACCAGCTGTGTCTAAGAATTACTCTTTTTCTAAGTATATAAATTGAAGATAAATATATCCTCACCAATATATATTATCCTTTGTTTTCTTTAATTTAAAGAAAAAGATTTATTTTTAACTATGTGTATGTATGAATATCTGTGTTTGAGTGTGTGCATGTGAGTGCAGGTGCCCACAGAGATCAGACCCATTGGATCCTGGGAACTGGAGTTACAGGCGGTTGTGAGCTACCTCCTGTGGGTGTGGGAATCTCTCTAGTCCCTTTTTTTTTTTTTTTTTTTTTTGGTTTTTCGAGACAGGGTTTCTCTGTGTAGCCCTGGCTGTCCTGGAACTCACTCTGTAGACCAGGCTGACCTCGAACTCAGAAATCTGCCTGCCTCTGCCTCCCAAGTTCTGGGATAAAAGGCATGTGACACCACCGCCAGGCTTTATTTGTCTTCTTAATGATGATCAGTCTGTTGTGGAGCTATGATAGGAAGCCTATTTTGGTTGACTGGGGCTTGCTCCAGTGACTTAGTAGAGAACTCTACAAGGGACAGAAAAGCAAGTCACGTTCCCAGAATCAGGTGCCTGAAACCACAGAGCCCCCAACTCCATAATTCTGTGACTATCAATCACTAAGACAATGTCCCAAGCTTCTGTCATTCTGGCTAGACCCCCACCCCCACAGTTACCTGACTATAGCCAGGTATGCTCCTCCCCACAGTTACCTGATAGCCCAGCCCACTATAAAAGGGTCTGCTTGGCCCCTCCTCGCTCTCTTTAAGCCCTCACCTTTCTTACTCTCTAGCCCTCTTTCTCTCTCCCCCTTCCCACCTCTCTCCACGTGGCCATGGCCAGCCCCTCTCTCTTTCTACCTTCTCTCTTTCCCCCTGCCTTTCTACAATAAAGCTCTAAAACCATAGACTGTCTCTGCTCATCAAGGCCTGCCATGCTTGAACGATGGGATAGGTTGTCCCCTAACAAGCCCTGTCTAGCCTCCCGTGGACCAAGGACTCTCATCCGCGCGAGAACCATGCAGAGCCCCCCTCCCCCCTGCCCCCAGGGGCCCCCATTTGTTCTCAGCTCTTCCGTGGTATCCAGCGTGGGATGCCTGAGGCTGAGAACCTGTTACCTAGGACTGCCCCTTGCCCACCCCTGCAGGCTGGGTCCATAGATACACACAGCCAGACACCCACCCGGGGCCACGTGGAAAGCATGCAACAGTCCTTCCGCGTCTGCCCATCCAGAACACCAGACCTCAGGATGAGGGTTATCTCCCACTCCCTCTTTCCCCCACACCCACTGTCCAACAGTCTGTCTGTGGTGAAATGGGATCTCTGGTTTTCATTTGCAATTTCTTGATAGATAAGGATGTTGCATACTTCTTAAAAATAGTCGTTGACCATTTGCATTTCTTCTTTGAAACTTATCCCCAGCCCTTTTTTTTTTTTTTTTCGAGACAGGGTTTCTCTGTATAGTTCTGACTGTCTTGGAACTCACTTTGTAACCAGGCTGGCCTCGAACTCAGAAATCTGCTTGCCTCTGCCTCCCAAGTGCTGGGATTAAAGGCGTGTGCCACCACCGCTTGGCCCCAGCCCATTTATTGATTGAATAAATTATTTTTGTGGTATTTAATTATTCTAGTTCTTAACATATTTTAGATATTGATAACCTGAATGATGAATAGTTAGCAAAGCTTTTTTCCCATTCTGTAAACTTTCTCTTCACCCTGTTGAAGCCCAGCTTTTCTGTGGCTGAAGGGTCTTAGTTTTAATAACCCCACTTGTCAATTCTTGGGTAATTCCCTACTTGAGTCTTTTTCAAAGTCTTTGCCTAAGACTAAGTGGCAAATTGTTTCACCTGTTTTCTTCTGTCAGTGTCCAAGTTTCAGGTCTTTGGTCGGTTTGAATTTCTCTTCCTATAGGGTGAGAGCTACTGATCTGGCTTCATTCTTTAACAGTCTGGCATTGAATTTACTCTGCAGTCTAGGCAAGCCTTGAACTTGTGATCCTCCTGCCTCCAGCTTTCCCAGTAGCTGAATTATATGTATGTGTTAGCCATTTGACTTTTTAAAGTAAAATATCTTATCTGTTGTAGGTCTCACTGTGAACTCAAGGATTGTGGGGGTTTTGTTTTTAAAGATTTATTTATTTTATTTATATGAGTACACTATAGCTGTCTTCAGGCACACCAGAAGAGGGCATCAGATCCCATTACAGATGGTTTGAGCCACCATGTGGTTGCTGGGAATTGAACTCAGGACCTCTGGAAGAGCAGTCGGTGCTCTTAACCGCTGAACCATCTCTCCAGTCCCCCATTTCTATGTGTACTGGCTGTTTTTGTGTGTCAACTTGACACAGCTGGAGTTATCACAGAGAAAGGAGCTTCAGTTGAGGAAATGCCTCCATGAGATCCAACTGTAAGGTGTTTTCTCAATTAGTGATCAAGGGGGAAAGGCCCCTTGTGGGTGGAACCATCTCTGGGATGGTAGTCTTGGTTCTATAAGAGAGCAGGCTGAGTAAGCCAGGAGAAGCAAGCCAGTAATGAACATCCCTCCATGGCCTCTGCATCAGCTCCTGCTTCCTGACCTGCTTGAGTTCCAGTCCTGACTTCCTTTGGTGATGAACAGCAATGTGGAAGTGTAAGCTGAATGAAACCTTTCCTCTCCAACTTGCTTCTTGGTCATGATGTTTGTGTAGGAATAGAAACCCTAAGACCAATTTGTACCAGCATAGTGGGATATTCCTGTGACAGCCTGATCATGTTTTGGGGAGGACTGTGGAAGGACTTTGGAACTTTGGGCTAGAAGATCCATTCATTGTTAAGAGCTCTGTCAGATATTGTGTATGAGCTTGGAAGATAATGTTGAGAACAGTGCAGAAGATGGAGGCCTGGCTTGTGAAATTTCAGAGGGAAAATTAAAGACTCTTTTCAGGGCCATTGCTATTTTGGAGTTTGATTATTCTGTGGTTCTGGTTAGCTGGGGCTGAAGAATCAGCTGTGATTAACAAGATACCAGAACTACTAAAGCAAAACCTTTGCATTACTAGGACTATTGATGCTGGTTAGCTGGAGCTAAGAAATTAGCGGTGATTAAGAAGAGACCAGAATCATTGAGGTGACATCTTCTGGAAAGTGTTTTCTGAAAGCACAAAGAGGCTGTGTTCCAGAGATAGCCAAGGTTATACTCCTGCTTCAGCGGGACTTGGTAATGTGTAAGGGTCACCCACACATTGTGTGGTACTGGTTTTGAAGGCATGAAGGGGTCACGCAAAGCAGCTGAGGCTCAGCACTATGAGAGGCCATGGAAGGCCATTGGTGAAGGTGCAGCCTCAGTTGCAATTGATGGCCCAGTACTGAAGGAGTCATGCAGTGTTTTGGAGATGCCAGTACCATGAGATGACCACCAAGAGCAGCAGCAGCAGCAGTGGAGTACAGGCATCTGGAGCCTAGAGGATGATGTGTGTGCTGCAAAGGGCATGGCTGGAGAAGTGACCCAAGCCCTTGGAGGAGTCCAGAAGATTGTGAGTAGATCCCAGACATTGGATGGTTGGAGATTGATTTTTGCTTTTGATTGTAACTGTGCCCCGATATTTTCCCTCTTGAAGGAAGAAACTATTTTAGTGGAGCCCACAGTTAAGAGACTTTTAATTGTAAAAAGAATTTGTATTTTAAAGAGATTGAAAATTTAAGAATATGTAAAGACTGTGGGACATTTAAAGTTATTTAGACCTTGGGGATGAATAAGAATGTAAGGGTTGTCGGGCGGTGGTGGCGCACGCCTTTAGTCCCAGCACTCGGGAGGCAGAGGCAGAGGCAGGCGGATTTCTGAGTTCGAGGCCAGCCTGGTCTACAAAGTGAGTTCCAGGACAGCCAGGGCTATACAGAGAAACCCTGTCTCGAAAACAACAACAACAACAACAACAACAACAACAACAACAACAACAAAAAGAATGTAAGGGTTGAGGCTTAGTGATGTGTTTGTGTGTCAAGTTGACAAGGGGTCAATTGTACTGGCTAGTTTTGTGTGCCAACTTGACACAGCTGGAGTTATCACAGAGAAAGGAGCTTCAGTTGAGGAAATGCCTCCATGAGATCCAACTGTAAGGTGTTTTCTCAATTAGTGATCAAGGGGGAAAGGCCCCTTGTGGGTGGAACCATCTCTAGGATGGTAGTCTTGGTTCTATAAGAGAGCAGGCTGAGTAAGCCAGGAGAAGCAAGCCAGTAATGAACATCCCTCCATGGCCTCTGCATCAGCTCCTGCTTCCTGACCTGCTTGAGTTCCAGTGCTGATTTCCTTTGGTGATGAACAGCAATGTGGAAGTATAAGCTGAATAAACCCTTTCCTCCTCAACTTGCTTCTTGGTCATGATGTTTGTGCAGGAATAGAAACCCTGACTAAGACACTATGTTTCTTTTTCAAAAGCCACTTTCTTAATAGAATAAATAGTTATGGCTGAGAGGTGAGACTAGAATGAGGGGATCAAATGGGAGAAGCAGGAAAGAGAGAGGTAGAGGAAGGATGCACAGAAGGACCACTCCTTCAGTGCCATTCAAGGAATCACATGGAAACCTAATACAGGAGGCCCTTCTTAAATACACATAAATAAAAGTGAACATGTAACTAAAGGTTCCAAAATGTAGGGAAGGGGGCACAGGAAGGAAATCCAAAGCAAGACCAAAGCCCTGCTGGGCAAACTCCAAACTGAATCTCTTCAAAGAGCTGACTCCTTTCAGCTTCACTGTCTACAACACATTTCTGTTTCTTGGCTGGGTCCATTCCATGTTAGCAGCTCTCCTTGGCAGGTATTCCACAGGTCTGGTATCTTTAACCTCTCGAGGTCTCCAAGGCAATCCAGGTTTCACCTTCTCGGTTCTAGACAATGGTCTCTCTGGGCCTCCATGCAGAGACACCCTGCCACATGTCTGGCCTCAGTGGCTTACTGTAGTCTTAGAGGGACTTTCCATAACTCCTTCCTCTATTCTTGTCTCTAAAGCCAGAAGTGCCTGGTCAAATCTGCGGAGTTTTGCTACTTGCTGATGTTGGAGCATGGCCCCCTCATTTAATTACATCTTCATTAGTTTTCTGTTTTCCATGGCTTTCTTCATTGACTAAGCTTGACAGTCCTAGCACTTGCACTGTAGGCCAGGCTGGCCTTGAGAGCCTCTGTCTCCTAAGTGCTGGGATTAAAGGCATGTACCACTATGCCTGGAACTAAGCTTTTCTTTAATTACTTTTCACAAGATGGAAGCTTAGGTGAGTTGTTCCTACCCAGTGGCCACCACTCCCTTAGTTCCATTTAATATCCTTGAACACAGGAGTCTGCTCCTTTCCACTTCCTGATGCCCCTTTAATCCTTGAACCATACATTGTATATTTTTCTTGCACAGTTTGCTCCATTTGCAAAATGTTCTTTTCATAAGAATGAACCACAGAACAAAATTTATATTAGGCTGTCTTGAGCTTTCCTTTGCCAGTGCAATTAATCTAAATCTCTTCACCTTAGTCTCAGGCAGACTTTTCAGACAAGGACAAAAAGCAACCACATTCATCACCAAGCTTTTTATATATATATATATAGACTTATTTACAGGAGCTGGAGAGATGGCTCAGTGGTTAAGAGTACCGACTGCTCTTCCAGAGGTCCTGAGTTCAATTTCCAGCAACCACATGGTAGCTCACAACCACCCATAATAAGATCTGATGCCCTCTTCTAGTGTGTTCAAAAACAACTATAATGTACTTATGTGTAACAATAAATAAATCTAAAAATTAAAAAAAAAAAAGGAATTGCAGTATCTTTAAAAAGAAAGAAAGAGCCTTCCGGTCAGCACCAGCACCGGGTCACCTAGGGTATGGAGTTGGCAGACACCCCCACGGTCCCTAGAGGAATCTCCATTCGATCTTAGGATCACCGGTGAGTGAAACACAACATCTGTTCCAGTTCAATTGTGACGGGCCTGTGACATCAGGAAGAAGGACACCAGAGCTCTTCCTAACCAGAGGCTCAGGTTCCTTTTGATCAGTTCTGGTTTACCTTGGTTTCGAACAGACCAGACAGCTCCAAGGTCCTCAAAGGAGACAGGCACTGTACCACGCCCAGGACCTTAGGACAACAGGATCCCAGGATAACAGGAGCTGGGTCACACCAGTATTTCAGTGTCTCAAAGGAAGCTTGACTGCTAAAAACTCTGGCACACCCAGAATCTCAGGTTCACAGGAGCCCACAATCAAAGGATCACAGAGAAAGATGGACTCTGAGGAGTCTTGAATCAACTGGGATTATAGGAAGGACAGGCTCCAATCAGATATACTGAGGGAAGTAAGCACTTGAGATAATCAGATGACAGGAGAAAAGCGTAAGAACAGAAGCAACAGAAACCAAGGTTACTTGGCATCATCAGAACCAAACTCTCCCACCATAGCAAGTCCTGGATACACCATCACATAGAAAAGCAAGACATGGATCTAAAGTCACTTCTCATGATGATGATGGAGGACTTTAAGAAGGAAATACAGGAAAACACAGGTAAACAGCTAGAAGCCTTTAAAGAGGAAACACAAAAATCCCTTAGAGAGTTACAGGAAAACACTACCAAACAGGGGATGGAATTGAACAAAACCATCCAGGAACTAAAAATGGAAGTAGAAACAATAAAGAAAACACAAAGGGAGACAACTCTGGAGATAGAAATCCTAGGAAAGAAATCAGGAACCATAGATGCAAGCATCAGCAACAGAATACAAGAGATGGAAGAGAGAATTTCAGGTGCAGAAGATTCCATAGGGAACATGGACACAACAATCAAAGGAAATGCAAAATGCAAAAAGATCCTAACTCATCCAGGAAATCCAGGACACAATGAGAAGACCAAACCTATGGATAATAGGAGTAGATGAGAATGAAGATTTTCAACTTAAAGGGCCAGCAAATATCTTCAACAAAATTATAGAAGAAAACTTCCCATACCTAAAGAAAGAGATGCCCATGTACATACAAGAAGCCTACAGAACTCAAAATAGACTGGACCAGAAAAGAAATTCCTCCTAACACATAATAATCAAAACAACAAATGCACTAATAAAGATAAAATATTAAAAGCAGTAAGGGAAAAAGGTCAAGTAACATACAAAGGCAGATCTATTAGAATTACTCCAGACTTCTCACCTGAGACTATGAAAGCAAGAAGATCCTAGACAGATGTCATACAGACACTAACAGAACACAAATGCCAGCCCAGGCTACTATACCCAGCAAAACTCTCAATTACTATAGATGGAGAAACCAAAGTATTCCATGACAAAACCAAATTCACACAATATCTTTCCACAAATCCAGCCCTTCAAAGGATAATAACGGGAAAACACCAATACAAGGATGGAAATTACACCCTAGAAAAAGCAAGAAAGTAATCCTTCAACAAACCTAAAACAAGACAGCCACAAGAACAGAATCCCAACTCTAACAACAAAAATAACAGGAAGCAACAATTACTTTTCCTTAATATCTCTGACTATCGATGGACTCAATTCCCCAATAAAAAGACATAGACTAACAGAATGGCTACATAAACAGGACCCAACATTTTTCTGCTTACAGGAAACCCATCTCAAGGAAAAAGACAGACACTACCTCAGAGTGAAAGGCTGGAAAACAATTTTCCAAGTAAACGGCCTGAAGAAACAAACTGGAGTAGCCATTCTAATATCAAATAAAATCGACTTGCAACCCAAAGTTATCAAAAAAGACAAGGAGGGGCACTTCATACTCATCAAAGGTAAGTAAGATCTTCCAAGATGAACTCTCAATTGTGAATATCTATGCTCCAAATGCAAGGGCAGCCACATTCATTAAAGAAACTTTAGTAAAGCTCAAAGCACACATTGCACCTCACACAATAATAGTGGGAGACTTCAACACCCCACTTTCATCCATGGACAAATCCTGGAAACAGAAACTAAACAGAGACACAGTGAAACTAAGAGAAGTTATGAAACAAATGGATTTAACAGATATCTACAGAACATTTTATCCTAAAACAAAAAGATATACTTTCTTCTCAGCACCTCATGGTACCTCCTCCAAAACTGACCATATAATCAGTCACAAAGCAGGCCTCAACAGATACAAAAATATTGAAATTATCCCATGCATGCTATCATATCACCACAAACTAAAGCTTCAATAACAACATAAGTAATAGAAAGCCAACATAGACGTGGAACCTGAACAACACTTTCCTCAACTATACCTTGGTCAAGGAAGAAATAAAGAAAAAAAATTAAAGACTTTTTAGAGTTTAATGACAATGAAGCCACAACATACCCAAATGTATGTGACACAAGGAAAGCATTCCTGAGAGGAAAACTCATAGCCCTGAGTGCTTCCAAAAAGAAACTAGAGAGAGCATACACTAGCAGCTTGACAGCACACCTAAAAGCTCTAGAACAAAAGGAAGCAAATTCACCCAAGAGGAGTAGACGGCAGGAAAAAATCAAACTCAGGGGCGAAATAAACCAAGTGGAAACAAAAAGAACTATTCAAAAAAATCAACCAAACCAGGAGATGGTTCTTTGAGAAAAACAACAGGATAGATAAACCCTTAGCCAGACTCACTAAAGGGCACAGGGACAGCATCCTAATTAACAAAATCAGAAATGAAAAGGGAGACATAACAACAGATCCTGAGGAAATCCAAAACACCATCAAATCCTTCTACAAAAGGCTATACTCAACAAAATTGGAAAACCTGGATGAAATGGACAAATTTCTAGACAGATACCAGGTACCAAAGTTAAATCAGGATCAGATTAATGACCTAAACAGTCCTATATCCCCTAAAGAAATAAAAGCAGTCATTGATAGTCTCCCAACCAAAAATAGCCCAGGACCGGATAGGTTTATTGCAGAGTTCTATCAGACCTTCAAAGAAGACCTAATTCCAGTTCTCTTCAAACTATTCCACAAAATAGAAACAGAAGGTACTCTACCCAATTCATTCTACGAAGCCACAATTACTCTGATACCTAAACCACATAAAGACCCAACAAAGATAGAGAACTTCAGACCAATTTCCCTTATGAATATCGATACAAAAATACTCAATAAAATCCTCGCAAACCGAATCCAAGAACACATCAAAATGATCATCCATCGTGACCAAGTAGGCTTCATCCCAGGGATGCAGGGATCGTTTAATATACAGAAATCCATCAACGTAATCCACTATATAAACAAATTCAAAGACAAAAACCACATGATCATCTCATTAGATGCTGAGAAAGCATTTGACAAAATCTAACACCCATTCATGATAAAAGTCTTGGAAAGATCAGGAATTCAAGGCCCATACCTAAACACAATAAGAGCAATCTACATCAAACCAGTAGCCAACATCAAAGTAAATGGAAAGAAGCTGGAAGCAATCCCTCTAAAATCAGGGACTAGAGAAGGCTGTCCACTTTCTCCCTACCTATTCAATATAGTACTTGAAGTCCTAGCCAGAGCAATTAGACAACAAAAGGAGGTCAAAGGGATACAAAATGGAAAGGAAGAAGTCAAAATATTGCTATTTACAGATGATATGATAGTATATATAAGTTACCCTAAAAATTCCACCAGAGAACTCCTAAACCTGATAAACAGCTTCAGTGCAGTAGCTGGATATAAAATAAATTCAAACAAATCAATGGCCTTTCTCTACACAAAAGACAAACAGGCTGAGAAAGAAATTAGGGAAACAACACCCTTCACAATAGTCACAAATAATATAAAATACCTTGGTGTGACTTCAAGGAAGTGAAAAATCTGTATGATAACAACTTCAAGTCTCTGAAGAAAGAAATTAAAGAAGATCTCAGAAGATGGAAGGATCTCCCATGCTCATGGATTGGCAGGATCAATATAGTAAAAATGGCTATCCTGCCAAAAGCAATCTACAGATTCAATGCAATCCCCTTCAAAATTCCAACTCAATTCTTCAACGAATTAGAAAGGGCAATTTGCAAATTTATCTGGAATAACAAACAACCTAGGATAGTAAAAACTCTTCTCAATGATAAAAGAATCTCTGGTGGAATCACCTTGCCTGACCTAAAGCTGTACTACAGAGCAATTGTGATTAAAAACTACATGGTACTGCTATAGCGACAGACAGGTAGACGAATGGAATAGAATTGAAGACCCAGAAATGAACCCACATGTCGCTTCTGTCTCCGAACCAGCAGAAAAGAGCGACTACACAGGGTTCTTCTCAAAGCAGTTTATTCAGGAACCTTTTAACATGCAAGCAGGAATCTCTCCTAGCCCCCAATCGCAATCCCTTATACAACCCCTCAACCACGCCCCATCAGCCCAGTCCGCGTAATCTCAGTTCATTAGCCTTCGTCAAATGGCCTGATCTTTTGTCATGGTGCGCCTTCGCAGCTCTCACGATGGACGTGGATTATTTTCCGGTGTATGAGGAAGTCAGGTGCAAGTCATAAGACTTGGCTGCAGTCTCGAGCGCCATCTTGGGACTACCGCCACACCCGCTCCCTACACCCACACACCTATGGTCACTTGATCTTTGACAAGGGAGCTAAAACCATCCAGTGGAAAAAAGACAGCATTTTCAACAAATAGTGCTGGCAGAACTGGTGGTTATCATGTAGAAGAATGCGAATTGATCCATTCTTATCTCCTTGTACTAAGGTCAAGTCTAAGTGGATCAAGGAACTCCACATAAAACCAGAGACACTGAAACTTACAGAAGAGAAGTGGGGAAAAGCTTCGAAGATATGGGCACAGGGGAAAAATTTCTGAATAGAACAGCAAAGGCTTGTGCTGCAAGATCGAGAATTGACATTGGGACCTCATAAAATTGCACAGCTTCTGTAAGGCAAAAGACACTGTCTATAAGACAAAAAGGCCACCAACAGATTGGGAAAGGATCTTTACCTATCCTAAATCAGATAGGGGACTAATATCCAATATATATATAAAGAACTCAAGATGGGCTCCAGAAAACCAAATAACCCCATTAAAAAATAGGGCACAGAGCTAAACAAAGAATTCCCAACTGAGGAATATCGAATGGCTGAGAAGCACCTGAAAAAATGTTCAACATCCTTAATCATCAGGGAAATGCAAATCAAAACAATCCTGAGATTCCACCTCACACCAGTCAGAGTGGCTAAGATCAAAAATTCATATGACAGCAGATGCTGGCAAGGATGTGGAGAAAGGGGAACACTCCTCCATTGTTGGTGTGATTGCAAGCTTGTACAACCACTCTGGAGATCAGTCTGGCAGTTCCTCAGAAAATTGGACATAGTACTACTGGAGGATCCCACAATACCTCTCCTGGCCATATATCCAGAAGATGTTTCAACAGGTAATAAGAACACATGCTCCACTATGTTCATAGCAGCCTTATTTATAATAGCCAGAAGTTGGAAAGAACCCAGATTTCCCTCAACAGAGGAATGAATACAGAAAATGTGGTACATTTATACAATGGAGTACTACTCAGCTCTTAAAAACAATGAATTTATGAAATTCCAAGGCAAATGGATAGACCTGGAGGGCATCATCCTAAGTGAGGTAACCCAATCACAAAAGAACTCACATGAGATGTACTCACTGATTAGTGGATATTAATCCAGAAACTTAGAATACCCAAGATACAATTTGCAAAACACATGAAACTCAAAAAGAACAAAGACCAAAGTGTGGACACTTTGCCTCTTCTTAGAATTGGGAACAAAACACCCATAGAAGGAGTTACAGAGACAAAGTTTGGAGCTGAGACAAAAGGATGGATGATCCAGAGAGTGCCCCACCCGGGGATCCATCCCATAATCAGCCGCCAAACACAGACACTTTTGCATACACCAGCAAGATTTTGCTGAAAGGACCCTGATATCGCTGTCTCTTGTGAGGCTACGCCAGTGCCTGGCAAACACAGAAGTGGATGCTCACAGTCAGCTATTGGATGGAACACAGGGCCCCCAGTGGAGGAGCTAAGAAAGTACCTAAGGAGCTGAAGGGGTCTGCAACCCTATAGGTGGAACAACAATATGAACTAACCAGTACCCCCAGAGCTTGTGTCTCTAGCTGCATATGTAGTCGGCTATCATTGGGAAGAGAGGCCCCTTGGTGTTGCAAACTTTATATGCCTCAGTACAGGGGATCAGTACAGGGGAAACACCAGGACCAAGAAGTGGGAGTGGGAGTGGGTGGGGGGGTGGGGGGGTATAGGGGACTTTCAGGATAGCATTTGAAATGTAAATGAAGTAAATATCTAATAAAAAATTGGGAAAGAAAGACAGACAGACAGACTTATTTATTTTATGTATAAGAGTGCACTGTAGCTGTCTTTAGACACACCAGAAGAGGTCATCAGATCCCATTACAGATGGTTGTGAGTCACCATGTGATTGCTGGGAATTGAACTCAGGACCTCTGGAAGAGCAGTCAGTGGTCTTTAGCACTGAGCCATCTCTCTAGCCCTCCTTATGAACTTTTGAAGTCTTCATCTGTCACTCCATCTTGGAGTTCAACAGTTGAAGGGTTTTCTAAAAGTTTTCAAAAACTAGAAGCTACTCTTTATACGCTTGGATGGGAAGGTCATTTGGACTTGAGGGTTCTTGCCTTTCGTGTGGTTTAGGTTGGCGTTGAGCCTGTATTCAGTACCCATGGCCACCAGAGCCGTCACTTTCTGGGTACAGGGGACCTCTACTGGCCATACTTAGCTTTGCAGTCTGTGGGCTGGGCAAGTTTTTCTCTGTAGAGAAATACTCCAGTGTACACCCCCTGGTGGCTATTGTGGTAGCTGGAGGTGTCTCCCGAGGGCATTGTGGGTGTGGGATGTAAAGGCTGTACTGTGCTCTGTACTTGACTTCCATCTTTCAGACCACTTGTATGTTCACCACCCTGCTGGAGGGATGCAGCTGGGGTCCGCACAGACAGACAGACAGACAGACCTCTGGGCCTTCAGTTTCCAGGCTCTCCTCAGATAGTGGCTTCAGAGTTATCTACCAGCTGACCTCCTCCGGCTCAGGACGCTCAAGCTCCAGCTCCGGGTTGGTCTCAGCAGGTGAAGCCTGCTCAGTTACTGAGGGTGGGGGGCCCTTTTCCTGGAGCTTGACCGCCTGAGTTCAACCTCCTGCCACACCCACTTATCAACCAGTCCGAGCTCCAGCCCCTTCTGCCTGCTCCCTAGACAGGTTCTAGTCCCATAGCTGCGGCAGAATAAACTGGCTTTACTTGTTTCTTGTTCTCAGGCACACAAGGTAGCTCCGTTTCAAACAGTGGCTCTCTCTCCAGTCGGTACATTTCCCAATCCTTGTAAGCCATACAAAGTGATACAAAGGATGCTTCTCCGCTGCTGTTCTGTGCCTCTGTGTTTATTACAGTCTTCAGCTGGATATGAGGCTTTGTGAGGCTGTGCACTCGTCGTGAGGGTAGGGTAGCTAGTCTCTTAACCAGGGCCACCCGGCTTACGTTTCAGATGTAACCCATTTAGGGCTACGTACTGCGGGACTAAGACTTGCCTTCTTTTCCATACAGCATGCATCTTTTTCTCAGCTCTTTCAGGTATCCTATCAATACCTTCAAGGATTTCTGAAGCTTGCTCTCCCATCCTTTTAGATTTATTTATTTTTACTTCAAGTGAGTGAGCGTTTTGCCCGTGGGGAGCCAGAAAGGGCACCGGATCTCCAGGAACTAGAATTAGTTGTATGCTGGGCATTGAACCCCGGGGACTCTAGAAGACAGCCAGTGATCTTAACAATCAAGCCATCTTTCCAGTATCCACCTTAGTTTTGTTCGGTTTTGCTTTTTGTTTGTTTATTTATTTGTTTTGTTTTTAATTTTTCCAGACAGTCCTGGAACTGGCTCTGCAGACCAGGATGGCCTAGAACTCCGCTAATCCTTAGATCCTTCAAGTATCTGAAAATATGACCTCCCTGCCAGGTCTGGGTAACATACTCACCATTGCTAACTGTATCTTTCCCAAGCTTCCATGAGCTATATAGATAGTTTGGCAAAAACTCTGAGTTCTAGGCTTTTGCCTCCCAACGGATGTAATTAAAGGCACAATTCAACACAGCCCCGCTCATTTTTCCTTTTTTATTGTGGCTCATATTCAGTGGGTCTCACAGAGACACATTCCAGTCTGCCATCCTAGCTGGAAGCTTCTGTAACTTTAAATTTTATTATACATTATATATAAAATGTATATATTTATAAAATATTTATTTATAAATATATAAATTATAAAATATATAATATATGATATGTTTGAATTTATATTTATAAAACATTATATTTTAAATTTATGTCTATATAATATATGTATATTATATATATATTTATTTATATTTTAAAATTATAGTTCTAGCAACGATGAGACAATAAAAATTATTGTTCACTTTACTGATTATGGCTAGGAACCCTGGACCCTGACCAAACAGGCACATTTAAGAAAGTGTATTTGCTAAGCTATCTATAGCTCGTGAAGCTTGGAAACAATACAACTAACAATGGTGATTATGTTACCAAGACCTGGCAGGGAGGTCATATTTTCAGATACAACCAGACTACTTGAAGGAAGTAAGGTTTGGCTTTACAATGCTAAGAATCGACCTTTGAGAGGATCAAAAGCAGTTTTTAGTTACCCTGAACCAAAACCCTAGCAGCCAGTCCAGAAAACAGCTTAGAAAGTCCCGTACCTGGATGTGTGAGAGCCAAAGGCCTTTTTGGAAACTCTTGGAATGCAGTCACCATGGAGACAAAGGAGGCTAGCACACTATGTGAGGACTACCCTGGTTGAGCACACAGTAAGACCTGTCTCTAATAGGTGAGGACACACATCAACCTAGGACAAGAGAAAGCAAGGAGACCCAGAGCAGGAATAGAAACACTATTTTTTGGAAAGTGTATCTACTTGGTTAACAAAATTCACAACTTCCAGTTTGGGCTGCTACCTTTGGCCACCGCATGACTAGGCCCTTTAAAGTAATATAAGTAGCTAGGCCTAGTGGCACAAGCCTTTAATCCCAGCTAATAACTCAGGAGGTAGAGGCAGATGGATGTCCATGAGTTTGAGGCCAGCCTGGTCTAAGGAGTGAATTCTAGGACAGCCAGACCATTACAGAGAAACCCTGTCTCAAACAAAACAAAATCTCTGTTAATAAACATTCTCCATGGAAGATATACAAATGGTTAATAAGCACATGAAATAAAAATTAACATCACTAGTCATCAGAGGAATAAAAACCCAAACCACAGTGAGCCATTAACACCTGTTAGGTTAATACAGCAAATGGGCAGGTTAGACCCTCATGCTTGGTTGGAAGAATCTCGTGTAGTGCAGTCACCGTAGAAAACTCTCTCACTGTTGCTCAACAAGCCAGACACAGAGATGTCATATAACACAGACATCATACTCCCTTGTGTAGACCCCAAAGAATTAAAACTCATCACACAGCTGGGTGTGGTGGCGCACACCTTTAATCCCAGCACTCGGGAGGCAGAAGCAGGAGGATTTCTGAGTTCGAGGCCAGCCTGGTCTACAGAGTGAGTTCCAGGACAGCCAGGGCTACACAGAGAAACCCTGTCTCGAAAAACAAACACAACAAAACAAAAAACAAAAAACAAAAACAATTCATCACACAACATATGTATGGTCAACATGCACCTTCACTGTAGGAGACAGTGGAAACACTTGAGACCTAGCAACAAAGCCAGGCCATCTTATATAGCCCTAAAAACAAGCACAATCGTACAAAATGGGCACATCTTGAAAACACAATTTCTGTGTGGTGTCTATTGTGGCGATAAGCACCATGACCAAAAGCAATTTGGGTTGGAAAGAATTTATTTCATGTTACAACTCTTGGGCTCATGATCCATCACTGAGGAAGGCCGGGGCAGGTACTCAAGCAGGAACCTGGAGGAACACAGACTGTGGAAGAATGGTGCCCACTGGCTGGCTCCCAGGATTGTAACTTTTAAGTTTTTCAAAGTCTAATTTTAATGATGGTTCTTAAATGCTTTAAACCTCCCTTTTAACCCACCAGTGGTGGGAAAGAAAGGATCCAGGGGAAGTGGACCTGCTTAGAAATGGTTCTTGGAGCAAATTCTATCTGCGTTGTCAGGAAATCGGCAGTTGTTCACAGGAGCCAGCAGCGGCAGTCCAGTTCTGTAAAGCCGGGACACCACTGTAGATTCAAACAGGAATCTAGCACCACTAGCAGAGACAGCCAGGCCTCAGCTGAGATTCCCTTCCCAAGTAACTCTTTCTTGTGTTAGGTTGTCAAAAAACTAACCAGGACACCTACTAAAAGAAGCTAGTTACAGATGGCTAGCTATTTAACATATATTCTATGAATATCAAACACTCAGATTAAGGAAAATCCGGAGACACAGTTAGTAGATTGCTAGGACAGAGAAATCAGGAGGTGCTAGATAAGAGAACATGTCACTTCAAGTCTACGGTTGTGACAGAACACCAAAGTAACTTGCAAGAAGGAATTTATGGGGCTGGTGAGATGGCTCAGCAGGTAAGAGCACCCAACTGCTCTTCCGAAGGTCCTGAGTTCAAATCCCAGCAACCACATGGTGGCTCACAACTATCCGTAACAAGATCTGACTCCCTCTTCTGGTGTCTGAAGACAGCTACAGTGTACTTACATATAATAAATAAATAAATCTAAAAAAAAAAAAAAAAAAAAAAGAAGGAATTTATTCAGAGGTTTCTGTTCAAGGTCATTTGCCCTCCTGAGGGGCCTGGGTGGACCAGTGTGTCATGGTGGGAACATATGATGGAGACCTATTCATTTTATGGTACCCAGGCAACAAAAGAGAGAAAGAGGGAAAGTCAGGGTCTCAATATCCCCTTCAATGGCTTGACTTCCCTCCGCTAGGGCTCTTAAAGGCTCACCTTGCTACATCCACTCCAGTAGTGACTCCCATTACAGGTTTAGAAACCTGGAAGCAGTCCTGAGGCAGAGTTTCAAGGAAACAGCCTCCTGGAACCTTCGCATTCCCATAGCTAGAATGTCCCAGATTTGTCCCTGCAATATTGTGGAGGGTCTTGCATGCTTTCTTACAGTATTTTACTGGATAAGAGTTAGAAATCTCAGGGCAAGCTTAGCAAAGTATACTTAGAATCTTCATTACAGCCAGGTATAGCAGAATACATTGCATATTAGAAGCAAGTTGGTGAATTCTTCTGACAAATGGAAATTCCCTACAGATACTTAAAAGAACAGCCAACTTACACTCATGCAAGAATTTACCAAGGCCTAGGAAATAGGGGGTTGTGGTATTGCATTATTCATGAGAAGGTCGACTAGAGCAGAACCCCCTAGTGCTAGCTTTCACAAGGCTCAAAGGAATAGCACAAATTGTGACTAGGGTGTGAAATCCTTACCTGTCATGAGCTGACTCTAGGCAGGGCTGTTTTATCTTTACTGTAAACATTACCTGGTTCCTGTCAGTTCTTTGAAGTCATTCCTCTGTTTTCTGTCAGATACTTCAGTGTACTTTGCCTGTTGTGACATCCTACCCCTTTGTTTTCTGTATTATATAAGACTGGTGTTCGCCTTGTGACATTACATTCAGATTCATCACATTCTCTCATGTGTCTGTGTCTGTCTGTCAATGTTCGCCAATTCCATGTCCACCTGCCAGAACCCCTGATTCCCACGGATTGAGGTGGGCTGACTGAGCTCGGTCTGTGGCATCACCTCTCACCCCTCACAGGTTCACCTTTCACCTCTCACCCCTCACAGGTTCACCTTTCACCTCTCACCCCTCACAGGCTCACCTATCACCTTTCACTTCCTATGAGCTCCATCCACCACTTTCCATGGGATGGGACCACATCCCCAAACACGTAAGCCTTTGGGAGATGTTCCAGATTTCAAATGATAGCAAAGGAAGGGATAATGAAAAGGTTATAACAATGCTATAAAATTGATCATAGAGGTTGGATTGGAGGATCAGCAGATGAGCACTTACTGATCTTCTAGAGGGCCCAAGGTTTGGTTTTCAGCACCTACATGGTACTCAGCCATCTGTAACTCCAGTCTGAGGAGATCCAATGCCTCCTCTGTCCTCCAAATCAACTGCACAAATGTGGTGCACAGACATACATTCAGTCAAACTGCCCATACACATAGAATAAACTAATTTTGTTATTATTGTTGGTTTTTTTTTTTTTTTTTTGAGACAGTGTTTTATTGTGTAACTTTAGCTCTGTAGACCAGGCTGGTCTCTAACTCATAGAGATCCACCTGCCTCTGCCTTCTGAGTGCCAGGATTAAAGGAGTACACCATGCCGGGCAGTGGTGGCACACACCTTTAATCCCAGCAGAGGCAGGCAGATTTCTGAGTTTGAGGCTAGCCTGGTCTACAAAGTGAGTTCCAGGACAGCCAGGGCTACTTGGAGAAACCCTGTCTCCAAAAACATTAAAAAAAAAAAAAGAAAAAGAAAGAAAGAAAGAAAGAAAGAAAGAAAGAAAGAAAGAAAGGGAAAAAAAGGAGTACACCACCATGCATCGCTCAATTAAAAGAAGAGGAGGAGGAAGGGGAAGAAGAGGAAGATGAGGAAGAGAAGTAAATACATTTTTAAAAACCAATTATGGCAAAAATTCTGCAATTCTGCAAATATAGTACATGCTACCAAACTATACACTTTTAGTGGATGAATTGTGTGCTATGAAAGTTATAGACTGATAAAGACATTTTAAACATTAAACACTTTTTAAAAACTCAAATAGTATTTTACAAAAATATTGTGATTAACCCTTGTACTGAAACCAAAGAGTGTCCCTGCCAATATCCTAAAGAGGTTCCTGTAAGCTGGGCAGGCAGCGGTGGCGCACGCCTTTAATCCCAGCACTTGGGAGGCAGAGGCGGGCAGATTTCTGAGTTTAAGGCCAGCCTGGTCTACAGAGTGAGTTCCAGGACAGCCAGGGCTACACAGAGAAACCCTGTCTCAAAAAACAAAAAACAAAACAAAACAAAACAAAACGAGGTTCCTGTAAACTTAGGAAAGAGAGTCCCAATGACAACGTATCAGGAAATACAGCAGTAACTTAACCAGAGGCCTCCTTAGAGTGTCTGTTGCTTCCCCACTGCAGGCAAAAACACCAAAGAAACACTTTCTGCCCAGGAAGGCAGCAGATGGTTACGCCAGGTGGCCCATATTCACCACAGCAGCAACAGCAGCTGTCCATAAATTAGCTCTTGGCTGTAGAGATATAACTCTGTCTCTGTCTGTCTATCTGTCTCTCTGCATGGCTCAGCCCTTTTTAAAGTCCACACCTAAGTGGTTTCTGTAACAATCACAGCTGTGCAGCTCTCAACAGTAATTTTTAGAATATTTTTATCCCCAAAGAAATCTTGTGCTTGGTTGTCTTTTTGTAGAAATTGAGGACCTGGGGGTTGGGGGAGGGGAGTGGAACGCTGAAGGAACAGGTTAGACCATCCCTTCCCCCACCCCACCTCACCCCACCTCACCCCACACCACCCCTGAGGTGACTGGGCCACCGCCTGAGGAACCCCTGCAGTGTTATTTAGTTCTGGCTGTGACATACATCTCTCTTGACAAAGAATCTGTCAGCTAAGTCCCACTTCCTCGGAATTCTAATTCTACATTTTACACAAAAAGAAACCAGTAAAGACATGCTTGAGTTAATAGGCCTTGCAGTCATACAACTTGACAGTTTTGTATTTTGATCAGACAACTACAGACACATACAGGCATGCACTAGGGCCAAGGAAGAACAAAGTGACATGGCTGCCTGCCTGAGTGCTGGGATTAAACAAAATAACCAATCTGTCATATTACTCCTATAGTCCTCTGCTGTTTAATAATGGGACATGTTCTGAAGCATGCTCTTAGGTAATTTTTTTTGCAAATATCATAGCACACATACATAGAAGCCTGAATTGAAGGCTAGATAATATCATCCTATGGGACTGCTGTTGTGTGTCCTATTATTGGATGATCTACCATCAAAGCAAGCCTTGCTTAGTGTCCATTGGGGGGTTCTGTTGTTGCTGCTGGGTTTAGGGTGTGTGTTCATTTGTGTGTGTATGTGTGTACGTGTAGTCAAGAGGTCAACCAGGTATTGTCCCTCAGGAGTGCTCCACCTTAATTTTTGCTTTTTCTGAGTCTGGGTCTATGTCATCCTCTGACTGTCCTGAAACTTACCATACAGACATGGATGGCCCCAAACTCAAGAAATCAAACTGCCCATGCTTCCCAACTTCTGGGATTAGAGTCATATGCCGTCACACCTGGCTCCCACCTCAGCTTTTGAGATGGAATCTCCCACTGGGGTCTGGGGCTCAGTGTGTAGGCTAGGCTGGCTAGGCAGCAAGCTCCTGGAGCTGCTTGCCTCTGCTTCTGCTTCTGCCTCTGCCTCCTCCCTAGGATTACAGACAAGCAGCAACATGACCAGCTTTTCATATGGGTAATGGAAACTAATTCAAGTCCCTAGATGCTACATACTTGTCAGACTAAGCTTTCTGCCAAGCCCCCTCATTTGTTTTGGAGACAAGGTCTCACTTCTGTAGCTCAGGCAGGCCTTGAACTCGTGACATTCCTCATACCTCAGTTCCCAAGTATACTGAGAAGCATAAGCCTTCGAGAAAACGGCTGTAAAGCTGTGGTCTCAACACCACGTCATCGAGTGGCGTTGCCTATGGATTTGTGCTCTTTACTTGGGTTTGTGGTTTTTTAAACTTTAGCTTTGCTCTCAGAGACTGAAAGGCTGTATGTATTAGGGCCATGGAACCAGATAGGGAATTACTGCACAAATCTTCAAAGGCTATTTTGATTGCCCATTTACACAGGAGCGTGTTTCTATGGTCACCTTCAGTATCTGACAAGCAAAGGGACTCCCGAGGTCAAGCACAGTCAGCCTCATCTTGGCTCTGACTCTGGTTAGCAAGAGAAAGTTCACAGAGGGCAACACAGCCTTCAGCATTTCTGCCCTGCAGCTGAGCAACCACAAACATAAGCTTAAGTAAGGGACTGCTTGACCCAGAACTGAAAATAAGCACCTTCGTGTCACGTGTGCACATGTATACACACACACACACACACACACACACACACACACACACTTTTTTGTTTGGGTTTTGAAGACAGGGTCTTGTTCTGTAACTCCAGCTGACTGGAATTTGCTGTGTAGACCAGGCTGGCCTTAAACTTGTACCGATTAGCCCTTTCTTCTCCCATGCTTGGTTTACAGCTATCAGCTCCCACACCCAGTTGCTTTTTTGTTTTTCTTTTAGGGTGCTCAGTTTTGGGCTTCACAACAGAATCAACTTACTCGACTGATGAGTTTCTTGGGCCAGAGAGGCTGTTCAGTGGTTAGAGCAAACTGCTCTTCCAGAGGACCCAAGTTCAGCACTGGTACCCCTTTCCAGCAGCTCTCAAACACCTACAACTCTAAGAGATCTAACATTTTTTGGCCTCCACAGGTCCTTGCACTCCTGTGAACAGCCATATACATAATTTAAAAAAAAAAAATGCCCAGGCGGGGTGGTACACACCACAGCACTGGAGCCAGAGGCAAGTGGATCTCAAAATGAGCAAATCCTTTTAAAGGCGCAGGGCCAGGGATGGACGACACCTCCTTTGCTAAGGACTAACCTGAGGAGCCTGTTTGCTGCTCCATGAAAAGAGATGTATAATACTAGGAGGGCCGAGCATGCCTTCTATTTCCTCAGACAGATGGGGCTGGTCTCTAAGGGATTAATAGACTCTTCTGTCTACAAAACCTTGGGCTCTCCACGCAGACTTGAGCTCTGAAAGGCTACCTAGTTCCTGATGTGCCTTTCACCAGAACTCACCAATTCTGAGCTCTACTCTGCTTCAATCTACCCTTTAAATTCTTTTGTGAGCTGAGTAAGACAGGTAGTGGTGGCACACACCTTTAATCTCAGCAGAGGTAGGTGGATCTCTGTGAAATCATCTTGGGACTATATTGGGAGTTCCAGGACAGACAGCCAGGGACACACAGAAAAACCCTGTCTGGGTTTGGGAGGTGGGAGGTGGGTGTAGAATTTTCTTGTGGGCTGGGAATGTAGCTCAGTGGTAAGGCCCTAGCACAGCATACAAAGCTTCAGTTAATAGTTCAGGACTGCATCTAGGACCACACTATCACTTTCAAAGACCTGTATTTTAAACCATGAGTCTTACTTTTGTCTTTTGAGATGTACAACCAATACAACTCAAGTAAACCTTCTAATTAGCAGGAGCTCTAGCAAAACGGTAAGACTAAAACCAAAGGTCAAGTTCTAGTAGACGTCCTGGGAAACAGCACACATTCCCAGGAGGTTCTTCCTGAAGCAATACACATATAGCTCCCACTTCTTCCCAATAGCTAACGTGACACAAGGACTACCACAGAAGTCAGAGCTGGTACACTCTGGATCTTAACACAAACCTGTTACACACTAGAAAGTACACCTGCCTTTTCCTACCCTCCACTTTCAACAATGCACGGGGCCATTTCCTACTTCAGTAATGTATGGCTTTCCTCAATTCCACTCTATAAAGACCAGGCCAACCATGAAGGCCAGGTGTACTCTAAGGCCCCCAGTGGTACCATGATAACCCCAAGGACAAACTGGCCATTGACTGGCATCTTACACAAGGCAGTAGCTTCCTAAAAATACAGCATGCTTACAACTGTAGAGCAGTAGTGGCCCAGGGTTATGAAGGGTGGAGCTTCAACCCGGGGGAAACCTTTAACATAAGGATGGCAGGAGTTGGCTACCTCCTCCTGCTCCCAACCTCGAACCATAAAGGTGTCACTCTGACCTTATAAGGCTCCACCCATCCCACCCCGCAACAACCTACAGACGTTTCCTCCTTGCTTGGCCAATGGTAAGTGGCCACACAAATATTTCCCCATAGACCCTGGCCACCTCCCCAAGTACATAAATACCCCACCCACCCACTCAGATAACCCAAACCAGTTCTCTGCAGCTGTTCCCAGGTGTGCTCATTGCCCCCACACTCACTGCCTACTTAGATCCTGCATTGCACACACCCTCACCTAGCTAAGTGGACTCAGGTGGTGTACGACCAGTAGAGAATTACCAGTTCCTAACGAGTCCCATCACTTACCAGAGTAGTAAGTCCCCTCTCAGGAAAATCCCCTCCCATGAATCTGTTAACGCTCCCCTCATGTGTTCATATTCCGACTCCAGCTCTCTCCTCTCATCACCAGAGCTACTGTGCCCAGCCCCACCCAATCCACCAGTGTCCTGGTCCCCTCATTCTCACACACAGGCAGAACTTAGGGAGAGCTATCACACCCAGGCATGAAGGTCACACTGGGTAAAAAGCCTTGTTTTAAACTCGTAGTATGTTATTTGTTCATAAAAATAGGTAATAAACTAGGCTAACAGGATGGTTCAGTGGATAAAGGCACTTCCCATAGTAGGAGTCTGACACACTGAGGTATCATTTAATCCCCACAGGGTATAACCGACTCCATAATGTCTTTTGGCCACACCCACACTGTGACATACATGTGCACACACAAATCAATTTTAAAAATTAAAAACAGTGAGAGCTGGGGTGAGTATGATCCAAACACAAGTTTCAATTTTTTTAAAAAAAGTTTACGTAATAAATAATGTTATAGACACATACAATATGCTGTATATGGTGGTACCTGCCTATAATCACAGCACGTGGAAGGCTGAGACCAGCCCGGGCTATAGTGTGAAATTTTGTTACACCCTCATTCAAATAAGCAACAAATTTTTATCAGGAAACCGAACAGCCTCAAGTAGAGCAATTCTCTTTAGTAAACAACCATAAGAAAGTGCTCGTAGTCAGTCAGGTCAATTTTTCTTAATTCTCTTTGATTTTTTCCCCTGGTCGTCTACTCCATTCTCTGCAGGTCGCTTCTTCAACCCCTTCATTTTCCTCGTTTGTAGTTTGCTTAAGTCTTGCTTTTGCATATGAATCCTTCCAAATGTTGTGCCAAAAGTATCCTGAGAGATATTCTTTCTCTTCTTTGGCTATAAAACAAGAAGAATATATATATATAATGTATATATATATATATACATACACACACACACAGATTTATGTATTATGTAATTTTTAAATGGCTTTCACTGTATGAACTGATAAAAATGTAGCACATAAGGCTGGGCGTGGTGGCGCACGCCTTTAATCCCAGCACTCGGGAGGCAGAGGCAGGCCGATTTCTGAGTTCGAGGCCATCCCTGTCTACAGAGTGAGTTCCAGGACAGCCAGGGCTACACAGAGAAACCCTGTCTCAAAAAAACAAACAAACAAACAAAACAAAAAACAAAAAATGTAGCACATAACCCTTAGTGACAATTCCCACTGTGACGCCTCTCAGCAGCACAAAGGACACAGCTCTTCACAGCTTTCTCATCTAGAGATCATGGGATACAAGTTCTCAGCCAGAGCCCAACAACGCTGCCATCTGGGTAAATGTCAGGTCATCTGGCAAGACTCAGGATGCACTGACCACTGTACCAAGACAGTTTGCCATGTTCAGCTTCAGCAGTTTCTCAGTTCAATGTGTACTAGTATCCAGAGTTAAAATCTCTACTGTTGCTTTAAAACATTTTTTTATTTGTTATTTATGTGTATGCAGGGATCCGTGGAGGCCACCAGGAGCTTACAGGTGGTTGAGAGCCCAATGGATGCTGAAACTCAAAACTCTGGTCCTCTGGAACAGTAACAAGTACTTTTAACCTTACCCCTTCTATTTGTTTCTGATACAATTTAAAAGTCAAAACAAAGCTGGGCCTGGTACTGCATGCCTACAATCCAGCACTTCCAGCAGTTGAAGGTCTGAGACGGAAGAATCAGAGGTCACGGCCAGCCTAGACTATGCATCTAGAAGCACAGCTCTCAACCCAGTCTTCATGGTGCCCACAAGACTCTAGGTTTGCAGAAAATGGCAGTCTTGGCCACAAGAAAACTGTCAGCCAAACTAGACCCTGGCTCCTGCAACTCTGTATGGCCTGGACATCTGGATGGGCTCTTTCTCCTCTCCTGGCTCAGAGCCTAGCCCGTATCCATTTCACTCATCTTTTCACGCATCTTTTTAATATAACACCACAAAACCTTGCTGGCCAGTGTGGAATACAGAAATAAACACAGAAACTCTGTACCATCTATGCATCCAGAGAAATATTTTATATGCGTTGTGTAATTCATAACAAGGGGTTTTCTTTTAGGCTTTGTTAACTGAATGCTCCTCTCCTCCTCCACTGCATAGTTAAAGCATGCATTCACACTGTGTAAACATTCACAGAAGACTTTTTCTCCTGTGTTGTTGACTCTTTAAACATAACAGGTATTATTAAAATTAACTGTTAACTGGAAAAAAAAAAAGAAAGAAGAAGCTGTGTACCTTGAGAGCCTTGGGCACTTTCATGGACAGTTTATAAAGGTCATCTGATGCTAGGTGTGTCCTCCTCATGACCAGGTCCAGTGATGGTCCCATCTCTTCTAGCTCGATTCGCGGTGTTCTGCACCCAGATTTCTTCAACAGCAGCCTTTATGAATGGGGAGAAGGGGGACTGCTTTAATTCTTTTTAAAAGTCCTTCTCTGAAATAACTTTGTTGAGAGTTTTGTAGCTTCAAATAATAAGTTGCAAAAGCCAAAGCTCTTCTTAAAACATGTTGGGCATTCATGCCAAGTGCATCTTTTGTTTAAGTTTTTAAAAATTGGAACATGAAATTATGTGGTATTGTTAAGAAACAAGTTCTTGGGCTGGAGAGATGGCTCAGTGGGTAAGAACACTGACTGCTCTTCCAGAGGTCCTGAGTTCAAATCCCAGCAACCACATGGTGGCTCACAACCATCTGAAATGAGATCTGACACCCTTTTCTGGTGTGTCTGAAAACAGCTACAGTATACTTAGTCATAATAATAACTAAATATAAAAAAAAGTTTTTTTAAATAAAGAAACAAGTTCTTAAACAATCCAGTGGCAGAACACATGAATGTTTGCACAAGGCTCCAAGTGTGATGCCACCAGAATAAGAACTGTAACTGGCCTTTAGAAAGTAACACTGCCATCTCCAACACTGTCTGAGTTACGTCAACCCACTCCCAATCAGCCTTTCCCCGTAGCACATTAATGACGTCCGTAGACTGCAGCAAACCTAAACACCCTAATAGCTAAACTACAACCTCTTCAACACACTGTGTCCAACAGAACTCCTGATCTGGAGAAATCTGGGGCAGCAGAGGGAGGAAGAATGGGGAGCTGGGCACAGACAGAGTCAAGACAGAGAACACAAAGTCTTAAGATTCTCTTTGTATTATGAACATATTACTAACACAAATCCAGGGGACTCACCATGATGCTTTACATGGACACATCCTGTGTATCCACGATGTTTACCAGGTTTTCTTTTACAGCCCCACTTCCAGTCACTAATCACCTCTCTTTCAGTCTCAGGCACACAACTCATCTCACCCCAGTTGTTTTCTGAGTGCTGGGAATCCCAGCACTTGGGAAATGGAGGCCTGAGGACCAGTTAAAGGCCATTCTCTGCTACACAGTGACTTCAAGGCCAGTCTGGCCTATGTGAAGCCTTGTCTCAATAAAACAACAATAATGGGAGAGAGGGAGGTAGGGAGGGAGAGAGATAAATATTAACCCCAAATCTGAATATTATATTTAGCAACCACATTTAATAGAGCAGTTAAGTCCCATAAGTAAAAAGCTGAGGGGGGTGAGGGGTTGGCAGGGAGCTATTTACTGACAGAACAATGTTCAGAAAAGATTAGCACTGGACAAAAAGCTGTTACAGAAGCAACAGACGACATGGGCAATGAGAAGGAACAGAACAGTTAAGGAAGGCCCAAGAGAGTTAACAGTGGGAATCTACGTATACAGATAGCCACCAAGACAGTGTCAAGACTTTTGTTATCCACGGTAGACATGGGAAGAGCTTAGTGACCATGGCCATGAAGAAAGCAGTTGCTAAGGAGGCTTGAGCCCACCTAGCACATCCTTTAATAAACCTTTATCCGCTGGGGCACAGAAGGGTAGATAGACGAGAAGAGGCAAACACTTAGCTTCATCTGCAGTCTGTTTTATAAAAGGAGTGTCGGGGATGCTAACCTCAAAGGCAAAGTTTTAGCATGGCACTATCTCCATCAATAAAAACGGAGTCTGGCTGGAAGCAGTAGGTCAGGCCTGCAGTCCCAGCACTTCAGCTGAGGCAGGCAGACTGCAAGTCTGAGGCCCACTGGGGTGCATGACGAGTTCAAGACCACCTGAAGCTACACCAGAGATGGTGCTTCAAAAACTCAAACAAGAAAGCACTCTGCTTGCTGGGATTTACATTCACAGTAACACTGTGCTGGGATTAGGGCAGAAACCTAGTGTACGAGAGCATCACTGTAGTCAGCCATACTTTCTACCTGTTTTAGGTCGTAGCTTTCAAATCTAACTGGCCTCACTGGGGTTGAGACAGCACAAAAATCTCGGACAAACCCTAGGCTCACAATAGATGACCAGGAACCCAGGAAGAGTGAGTTCCCCAGGTCACGGTTAGCAGGAAGGGAGCTGGAGGGAGGTCAGGGCACAGGCCCTGCCACTGTTATCTGCAAACTCGTAACCTGAGAACTCCAAAACACACTCCGAGGTGCACTTACTTATAGCTTCGGAAGTAAACCTTCCCATTCAGTGCAGTGAAGTGCAGAACATACTCTAATCCAGCCAGCCGGACGTTCGATACTGTGGGGCCTCTGAAGAAATCTGAAAGCACATATTTGGTTGTTAAAGAGAACTATTTCAAAATTCAGCTACAAAGTGCCATCTTTTTAATGGGGGTGTGTGTGTGTATGGGGACACATACAATTCCTCAGGAGCCCTAGCGTGTGCCGGCCTGTCTCTGCCTCCCCAGCACCTGGACTATGACCAAGCTGAAGCACACAACTAGCCCTTGAGTTAGTTCCCCAGTCCTACTCTAGCTTGCTTTGTGATGTGTAACAATTAATGTCAGTCTGGCCTCAAACCCCAACAATAAGGATAACTCTGATGTAGAGGGAGGTCTGGTTCCCTAATTGGTTCAAGAAGGCCTGGAGCCAATTGCTGGATGGTATAGGGGAGACTTTGGGGTCCCAGGAGGAAAATGGAGACACAAGGAGAGAGGGGTTTTTCAGCCATGATTTGGAAGGAGCAGCACGCAGCAATCATGTAAGATCTCCAGGCAGGCAGGCTGCCAGAGATGTCTGGCAGGGGCTGATTTGGAACAGGCCACTGAGTTTAGGGCAGGAGGAGAGACGGGAATAATAAAATGTTATTGCATTTCCAAAGCAGGAGGTATTTGAACTCAGCAACTGTGCCAGCAGGCAAATTCTAAAGTAATAAAGCTGTCTGAGTATTTTTGTTTTGTTTTTGTTTTTATTTTTTTATCTGCAGAGCAAAGGTGGGTAGGAGAAAGAAGATGGGTTGGGGGATGGTTGTGATCGATCATGGGCTAAGCCAGGAGGAACAAAAGGGGACAGGGAGGAGTAACAGCTCTGTTGCAGCTCCCAGGAAAGGCGGTAGTATGCTTTTTTTTTTTTTTTTTAAAGATTTATTTTATTAATATATGTAAGTACACTGTAGCTGTCTTCAGACACTCCAGAAGAGGGAGTCAGATCTTGTTGCGGATGGTTGTGAGCCACCATGTGGTTGCTGGGATTTGAACTTTGGACCTTTGGAAGAGCAGTCGGGTGCTCTTACCCACTGAGCCATCTCACCAGCCCGGTAGTATGCTTTTTAAAATGATACATGGGGCTGGTGAGATTGCTCAGAGAGTAAGAACACCAATTGCTCTTCCAAAGGTCCTGAGTTCAAATCCCAGCAACCAAATGGTGGCTCACAACCATCCGTAACAAGATCTGACGCCCTCTTCTGGAATGTCTGAAGACAGCTACAGTGTACTTACATATAATAAATAAATAAATATTTTTTTAAAAAAATGATACATAATACTCTGAACTCTCTCAACTCCTGACTCCAGAGTGCCAGGATTAAATGCATGCACAAAATAAACCTATTCTTTGTTTACTATCATCCTTACAGACAGTAACAGGAACAGTAACATTTAAAAAAAAATTACAATCTAAACACTGGTATTGTTTACTGGATTTCCAAAGAAGAAAAGCAGTCCCAGGTAGGTAAGAAGGCTCAGTAAGTAGATGTGCCTGTTGTGCACAGCATGAAGACCCAAGTTCAAACCCTGGGACTCACATGAAGGTAGAGGAGTCAACTTCACAAAGCTCTCCTTTGAATACCACATATATGTACACCTGCATACACATCACACACACACACACACAAAATAATAAGTTTTGATTTTAGAGAAAAGCAGTTGTATAGACTGGCATATAATCCAATAGTAAAAGCCTTGCCTGACATACATAAGGTCCTGCATTCATCCCCAGAACCACAGTAAGAAGAATAAACAAGTATTTGAGATTCACTGTACACCAGAAAAGAACCCTGCAGTCCTCTATTAACCTTTCCCTACTGATTCTCTTTCCTGTCACACGATGCATAAGAACACACCCGAAGGCTCTGTCAGCTGGTGGTGGCCCAGCCATTTTGCTGTGTAAATATGAACTGAGGAGATCATGTGATGACACTGTACAAAGTATGAGCTGCTATCCCTGTATCTCATTTAGCATGTGCCACAGTCTAGTGGCCACAGTAAGGCAGTGGCCTTATATAATACTTATACTGAAAACCCAAGTTCCCCCGATGACCTCTTACTGCATCTCTCACAGCCCTGCTCTGCCCAAGGTTTCTTTTCTAGTTTTGCTCCTTTCCCTCCCTTCATGCCACTAAGACAATGAGAAACCAGCATGCGATTGCATGCACATAGACACACAACCATTTAAAGGGTAGCTTAGCCTTGAACAAAACACATTATTGAAGTTTAAAAAGTACTGAGCAACAGAAATGGATCTTGGGGCTATCTATCAAAAAGGAAGTTCTTGTGCTGTGAATGGAAGCCCAGGGTGAGCATCTTACTTAACAAGGAAGTAAAGAACAGAAAACAGGAACAATACATTTCATAAGGGACATGTTTAATTTTCTTTTCTTTGAAAATTTTGTGGTATGTCATGAACCCAAGGCCTTGTGAATGTATGGCAAATACTCTGACAGCTGTTTTTGTTTGTTTGTTTAAGAGACAAGGTCTCTATTTATACCATTGGCTAGCCTAAAACTCGCTATATAGATGGGGTTGGCCTAAAATTCAGAGCTCCACCTGCCTCTGCTTCTGAAGTGCTAGGATTAAAGGCACACCACCAGGCTGGAGAGATGGCTCAGCAGTTAAGACAGCTCTTCGGGAGGTCCTGAGTTCAAATCCCAGCAGCCACATAGTGGCTCACAACTAACCATAATGAAATCTGATGCCCTCTTCTGGTGTGTCTGAAGAAAGCCACTGTGTACTTACATATAATAAAAAATAAATCTTTGAGCCAGAGTGAGGGGGGCCAGAGCGAGCAGAGGTCCTGAGTTTAATTTCCAGCAACCACATGATGGCTCACAACCATCTGTAGAGCTGCAGTGTATTCATATACTAAAAATAAAATAAATAAATCTTTTAAAAAAGGGGGGGACACACCACCACCATACCTGGCTGGTGTGTGTGTGTTTAGATTTATTTTTGTTTTACTTTATGTGTATAAGTGTTTGCTTACATGTAGTCATGTGTACCACATGCATGTGGAGACCAGAAGAGAGTGTCAGATCTCCTGGACTAGAGGTACTGGTGAGCCACCATGTGAGTACTAACAAACCCTGACCTTTCACAAAAGCAGCAGGACTCTAAATGGCAGAGCTCTCTCTCCAGCACATTTCTGTTTCCTCAGACAGTCGCTTACAGCCCAGCCTGCCTCTAACCCTCAGATGCTGATACTCCTGCAGATCTGAATTAGGTCAAGTTCAACTGTTCCTAGTCATAAACCAAACACAATGCTATGATTAGTAACCTTCTGAGAGAGAATAAGGGCAGCTCTTCAAAACTTAAAAGATGACTTGTAGCTGGACATGGTAGCACACACCTTTACTCCAGCAATCAGGAGGCACAGGCAGATTGATCTCTGAGTTTCAAGGCCAGACTGAGCTACACAGCAAGTTCCAGGCCAGCCAGGGATATAGGAGGCCAGTCTAACAACCAAACTAAAACAGAAGAACGAGCATGGCTCACTAAGAGTTAAGTCCTCTATTGGCAAAAGAGCGCAGGTGTGCTTCCACGAACAAGGCCCTGAGCTCCCAAAGGGAAATAACAGCCTGAGATGGTCTGTGTGTGGCCAGAGTCCCCAGTACAGAGCAAAGGAAAACGCCCAGCACTTCACATGGACTGGATGGGCTCAGACAGGTTTCCTAGAGAAGAACCCGAGAGAGTGCTAGGAATGTGGTAAGGAAGGATGAAGCTAGCTGGGATGGCAGCCTTCCTCTTAGCACGCTGAAGAATATAAGGCCAGTGTGAGCTACAGCAAGAAGCTGCCTAAACCAACCAATAAACACACACAAAGCGTGACTCCAGAAAACGTAAGAGGAACAGTTACAGCTAACTTACTTTCTGTCTTTCCTTCCTTGCCTGCTTGCTTGCTTTTTGTTTTTCAACAGGGTTTCTCTGGGAAGGGTTTGTTGGATGTCCTAGAGCTCACTCTGTAGACCAGACTGGCTTCAAACCCAGAGATCTGCCTGCCTACAGGAATGGTCCACCACTGCCCAGCTGTAACATATTTTCAACAAACCAGTTCTTTAAAGAAGAAATTGGGGGTCTGAAGAAATGGCTCCCATAGTAAGATCATAACTCTACCAGAGGACCTGGGTTTGATTCCCAGCACCTGCATGGCTGCTCCCATCTGTCTGTAATTCCATTCCCAGGGTATCTGATGTTGTACTCTTTGGCCTCCACCAGCATGAGACATGTATATAATGCACAAACATACATGCAGACAAAACACCCACAAATTATATAAAACAATCTTTTAAAAGATACTAAAGAAAACAAGTTACAATAAACTGACTCACTAAGTTATTATAAGCTAACTCACTCCCTACTGTGCTTTGCAGATAACATTTTAAAAGCATGTTATACGGTACTTATATTATGAAGGGCATTATATACAAAACTTTGGGATTTCAGAGTTGGGAATTAATGATATTTTACAATCTTAAGTTTTAACTGACCACAGATTTCTAAATGTAACTCCACAATGCCAGTTATGAGGGCATAGGGCTGCGCTCTACACAAGGCTTTAGAACAAACAGACTTGAGATTCCTATACCACCAAACTCATCACAGCTGTGAGACGGCTCAGCAGGCTACAATGCTTGCCACCAAGCCAACCTGTATTTAATCCCTGTGACCCATATGGTGGAGTACCAACTCAACATGAGCGTGCCCCAGCCCCCACATACAAACAAAAATGTAATTAAAAAAACAAACAAACAAAAAACCAATACCCTACAAAGTCTAGCATCCCATTAACTAGGAAATAACTAAGTACTTTCTGGCTGGGAAAATGACAGATAGGGTTGGGCACAGGTGCAGTCCTGTGATCCCAGGACTCAGAAGGCAGAGATCAGAAACGGAGCTGTGGAAGGAGTGTGGAGAGGCTGGGCCTGCCCAGGTAGAGGAGCCCTAGACACCACACGCAGAGCTTGCCAGGCCACTCTAGAACAAGTTTAGAAGACGACAACGCTGAGAGCTTTCAGCAGGAACACAGATTGTCCACGGTACAGGAAGTGGGCAGGAGGCCGTTAGCATGACAGCTGACAGCCAGGCAGGCTGCTCTGCCCTCAGAACCTGAGTGAGGGGGAGCAATGAAGAACTATCTTGCTTGGTGGAGAGGCTTTAAGACAAGAGAATGAGGTGGAGTGGCATGGCCCCTTAGCCCCGGCATTCAGGAAGAGAGGCAGTTAGTTCCCTGAGTTTGAGGCCAGCCTGGTCTCAACAAACTATAGAGTTCCAGGACAGCCAGGATGCAGAGAAATCCAGTCTTAAAACAAACAAACAAAGCGAGAAACAAAAGCAAAAAATACCACTCATCCAGAGTCCAGGGAGAAGGAGCATAAAGATATGATGAGAGTTTACAGTCTGCTCAGAAAAACAATGTGAACAAGATTAACCACACAGAAAAGGCAGATCTCAAAAACAGCAATTGTTAACAAGGTGAGTTCTACTAGCACTTACCAATAAGAAGATTTTTTAATCTTCTGAAGTCTTCTGTTACATCAAAATCATCACCAGCAAATATCAACATCGGTTTTGTTCCCTCGGGGCACTTACTAGTCTATGAGATTAAAGACAAAACAAACAAGTGTAATTATATAAGTACCAAAATCTAGAGAATCTATGCTATTTTTAAGATAGTCAATATGTATTAAAACAATCTCAAAATTTTTACACATATGCTATCTCATTCTTGTTGCTACATCCACAACTGAGGATCAAGACAGTAACTGATCCGGTAAATCAGTGTCACGTTATGCCTTGAATCCACACGTCCATCCAGTGTGAGACCTTTGAGCTTTGGAAGCAGGAGTTGCTGACCACACAGGGAGTTGGTAAAAGCCTTTTTCCAACCCACAGGAAAAGGACATTTAGTTATACTAGACCTTCAAGGTCTGTCCCCTTTTTAGAGGAGAGCTGAAGAGATGAACAATATGCATATACTATAACACAATATTATAATATATAATATAGTATACTATAATTTAACACATATCACAAGCCTTGAAAATGCACCAGCTCAGCTGGGCACAGTGCATCATGCCTGTCACCCCAGCACTTTTGGGAAGTAGAAGCAGAAAGATCAGAAGTTCAAACTCAGCCCTGGTCACATAGCAAGTCTGAATCCAGCCTGGGTTAATTAAAACCCTTCTTAATGCAGGCAACACACAAAACCCCCACTGAGTTATATAACTTTCCATTACACACACTATTTTTTCTCTCTATGCTCTTAAACCTAATCTTGAGTTTTACCTACCACATGTATGTTACCATATGTTAAACAATGAAACCCCTTTGGGCTTCAATCACCCAATGTAAATGGAAAACTGGGCCTGATGGCGGTCAGATGACGGGCCTTTAATCCCAGCACTTGGATGGCAGAGGTAGGGAGCTCCAGGACAGCCAAAGCTCATAGTGAGCCCTGTCTCAAAAACAGAGACAAACAGAAACCCCACCAGCCAGGGAAACTGCCTTGATCTCACACCTGTAAGGTGACGGCAACGTTTGACAGGACAATCTGAAGTGACACTCTTGCAGCCTTTCTAGGCTGTCTTACCACACCTTGCTACTTCCTACTTCACAATCCTATTCAAACAAGTAGTACACTGTAGGTTCCCAAGGGAGGTTATGCTAGTAATTTGGCAACTAATAACCAAAACAATATAGGGGCAGCCAGAGGTTTTTGGTCATAGAACAGTGCCCAAGTTGAAAACTTCAGATTGTGAATAAATGTTACCACTTATGAAAGACAGCATTTAAACCATGAGCCTAACTAGGAATGGATCGCTACGCTCCCGAGTTTAACTTCATAAGATCCATGTACTTACTATATATTACATATAAAAGAAAATTCATTCCTCTTTTGTTTGTTTTGGTTTTTGTTGTTGCTTGTTTTTTTGTTGTTGTTGTTGCTTGTTTTTTGAAACAGGGTTTCTCTCTGTAGACCAGGCTGGCCTTGAACTCGAGATCTACCCGCCTCTGTCTCCCAAGCGTTTTGACTACAGGTGTGGGCCACACTGCCCAGCCTACATGTCCTCTTTTTAAAATAAAGGTAAAACTGTAATTCTGCATGAAGTTTCTTTCACTATTCTATCAGTACTTCTTCACCACAAGATGCTAATTTTGGCCAAGAACATTTAAAAAATACTATTAAGTTTTATGATCAGTATCTTACCTTAATATCTTTTAGAGACACAAATTTCTCAATACCTAATTCAATCATATCCAGCACATGGTAGTCATACATACGACCTAAAAGCAAATACATTTTTAAGCACATAGGTTTTCACATTTACCTTTTGTTATCTATAAGGCTTCAAATTACCTGTGTCTTCTGTCTCTCTGAACTCACACACTCCCTTAAACTTTGATATCTACTTAGGTGTGCTATTGGGATGTTAGTCAGGAAAAGCTGACAACACTCTCACGAAGAGCACAACTCCTTGTTTTTTTTTTTTTAAACAGACTAAATGGGGAACTGAGTGTGGCGGCTGAGCACCTACAATCCCAGCACTGGAGAGGCAGGAGAATGGAGTTCAAACTCAACCTGGGCTATAAAACTAATCCTGGGCCAGCCTGGAGATAAAGATTCTACTCAAAAATAATTAAATGAACTAAAAAGAAGTGTAGCGGCCGGGCGTGGTGGCACACGCCTTTAATCCCAGCACTTGGGAGGCAGAGGCAGGCGGATTTCTGAGTTCGAGGCCAGCCTGGTCTACAGAGTGAGTTCCAGGACAGCCAGGGCTACACAGAGAAACCCTGTCTCGAGAAAAAAAAAAAAAAAAAAGAAGTGCAGCTCAGTATACCAGGAGTGTTCAGCATGCATTAGGCTTGGGATGAAACCTTAACAAAAACATCTACCCTCAAAGAACAAGATACAGGAAGACAACAGAGAGTGAAGGAGTCGCCTACGACAGAACATGTTAGATAGAAACGCTGTGTATCAGTGACGGAGATGGCTCAGTGGGTAATAGTATTTCCTGCTCTTCTGAGGACCTGAGTTTGGTTCCCAGCACAATTACAGTGTCATAACTGACTGTAATTTCATGTGATTTGTGCATATACAAACACACATAGAATAAATAAAACTGCACTTCCTGTTTAAAAACTGGAACTGGTCTCCAAAGATGTTAGCAATGATGCCCTAAGATTACTAACCAAGAACTAGTTCATATTCTTTCTCACTTCCCAGGGATGGCAGGGTAATACTGATGTCTACCACTGAGGCAGACCCCAGTCCAACGTCACAAGGCTAAAGCAGCAACAGAAAACATGGGGCCTGCCAATGGCTTGTAAGTTCTGAAAACATCTATCTGAATCACAGAGCTGACTCTACCAACCCAAACACTGAAGAGTGCTGGCAAATGCCATGAACTCCAGCACTCTGAGGCAGGGGCATCTACTGAGTTGTAGGCATGCCAGAGCTACATTATAAGACCTTGTCTCAACCTAAAACCGAGAGAGGATGGTACTCACCTATTACTAGGTTATTTGGCCTCTTCTTGTTATGGGAGCCAAACATGAATAAAGAGCAGTCTGACTTCTTTGAAAAGAACTCCTACAAAATAAGAAGAAAAGCCCTTGAAGAATTTCAGCCTGGCCAGCTGTGGTAGCTCACGCCCTTGCAAGGCTGAGGCAGAAGGAAGCACTGCAGTGAGGTGGCCAGCCAAAGCTACACAGCAAGAGACTGTCTCCAAACAGCAACCATCTTACCTGTAAGCTCATGGAAGGGATTAGGGGCTGCCCCTGCCCCTCGCCCAGAAATAGCTAAGAAAAAGGTAATAAACTAGATACATACAGAAGGAACTGGAGAGATGGCTCAGAGGTTAGAGTATTTGTTGCTCTTGTAGAGAGAGGACCGGGGTTCAGTTCCCAGAACCATGGCAACTAAGAATCATCCGTCACCTTCCTCTAACCTCTAAGGGTACTAGGCACACACACACACACACACACACACACACACACACACACACACACACACACAATCAGGCACATATAACACACATGCAATCAGGCAAAAAACTCAGACATAAAAATTTTAACTTTCAAATTCAATTTTCTGACTTGGGGTTACTTAGTTAAAAGATTCACTTTTCAAGAGGAGAAATAATGAACATTACGAAGTCAGTATCTGAAAGACCACTCATTTCAATTATGCAGTTAGTCCTTCTGCGTAGCACACCAGTGTCCCATTGCTGCCTGAGTCCTCTGACACCTCAGCACTCACAGGGGAGCCCCATGAACCTATGACTACACTGACTTTGGATGTCTGGACCTGGGTTCTTGAGTTTTTTATGCATGTTGCTACTTTTCAGAGCAACTGCAACCACACAAAGCAGTGCTCTGGGAGCCTCATGCTCACCGTTACTTAGCTCCGGGCCATGCGTCTGGCTGGGGCCACTGACAGACTATGATATTCCAGTGTAGGCACGGCTGGGATCACAGAAGTATTTATTGGCTTCCATTACAGAGTTGAAACAACAGAAATATGAAGTTTCAATCCTAGAGAGTCCTGTGTAGTCCTATATTCCACACACTTGGCTCACGAGAGTGAGGTCACTATTCCTAATATAAAACTAAGATTCAAAGGGCAGGTACAGCAGCACACATATGGAACCCGGCACTGGCACACTAGAAACATGCAATTCTGGGGCTCACAACTCGCTACTCTAAGCCAAAATTGCCAGGTTCACTGAGACCTGCCTCAAAGAAAAGGTGGAGGGTAACAAACCTCTGCGTCAACCTCTTACCTGCACACGCACGCGCGCGCGCGCGCGCGCGCGCACACACGCACACACACACGCACGCACACGGGCATACAATACACATATGCAACCTAGATTCAATGTGTTCTAGTCCAAAATCAGCTAAAAAAAAAAAAAACAAACAACAAACAAAACAAACAAACAAAAAAAAAACCTACAGAATTTCTAAGTCCTCCATGTGCTGCACGACCCGGCCCATCCCATGCCACACTCATTGGTCACTACTCTGAGGGGTGAGCTCCTGATCTGCTTCTCTTCCAGTTTGTTTCTTTGCAGAAGCAAATGGGCCAAGAGCCACACCTGCCCATCACTTTCAAACGAGGCAGAACAGTCAAGAATTTAGGCTGACAGGGTGTGGCAGTGCACACCTTTTACCCCAGCACTGTGAGGCAGAGGCAGGCACATCTCTGTGTAAGTTCAAGACCAGCCTAGTCTACAGATCTAGTTCCAGCATAGCCAGGGCTACATAGACTCTCATCTCTATACAGACAAACAAATGGAAGGCACACAGGCAGGCAGGCTGTGGAACTATGTCTTTGACAAATGAACTTTTCTAAGAATTTGCCAGAAATAGTCTTGCAGAAACCCCACCAAGGTCATATGATGTGTCACGTGATGGCATTCTACAAAGTGCTCCAAAAAGCAGGGCCGCTCATCATCCGGCTCGTCCAGAGACCCAAATTCAACCCCAGCACTCATCAGGCGGTCTAGAACCACCTGTGACTACATCTCCAGGGGACCCACACTTCTGGCATCTGCACACTGGCTCTCATGTGCTCAGACCCACACACATATGCACACACATTAAAAAAAATAAAAACTCTTTAGAATATATTCATGGTCTAAACCATTGGGAATAAGTTCTCAAAACGTGTTCTCTAGAACATCCTCCTACAGGTGTGGTGCGACACGTCTTTAAGGCCAGACCTCGAAAGCAGAGGAGGACCATATGCTCAAGCCATCATCTACAAGTCTGAATACAGCCTGGGTTTCCTGAACCCGTTTCAAAAAAGAGAAAAAAAAGACGAGCATATATTATCCAGATATCTGAATTGACTATGGTATTTCAAAGAATATGAAGTTTAGTGACATTTTAAAATGTATTCAAGCTAAGCATGGTGACAAACAACCGTCATTCCAGCACTTAGAACACGGGAGACAGGACTTCAAGGCTAGAAATCAACCCTACTGTCATCTCCACCATTTATACACGAAGCCCTTTCTCATTACCTTCCTGGCTTTTGATCTCCAATCCCTTCATACCCAGCAGAGAGGAATGGCCCTTGTGTGTTCTACACCCAAAGCTGACAGTTTCCATCAGATTCTTCTCTTTCTAGATAGTAAATTTTTTTTTTCATTAAAACTACCACAAGGGCTGGGGATGTAGGACATGTACAAAGCCTTTGGTCCTATCCCAGCACTGCCTAAACAGTGGTGGTGGTCCATGCCTGTAGTCACAGCACTGGAGGCGGATGTGGGGGGTATGAGAAATTCAAAGTCACCTTTGGCCATATACAGAGTTCAAACCACCCTGGAATACATGGGACCCTGTGTCAAAAACCAAAACCGGCTGGGCACGAGACAATGCCTCCCAGCACTCAGGAGAAAGATGCAGGTAGAGTTTGAGGCCAGCCTGGACTACAGAGTGAGTTCCAGGACAGCCAGGACTACACAGAGAAACCCTGTCTGGAAAAACAAAAAATATAAAAAAAAATAAAAAATAAAAAGAGTATCATAATAATGACAATAGCTATCTTTTAATAATAGCTGTATCTTTTACATTCTTAGTAGGAGAGGTGGCTCAGTGGATAGAGGTATAAAACCTGGTACCTGAATTTAATTCAAACCTACAAACACACACACACATGCACACACACACACACTGTAAAAAGGCAGTACTCTTACTTCTCAATCTGAATATCAAATCCTCACACTGTACAGGATTTCTTTTTCTTTTTTTTTTTTTAAGATTTATTTACTATATGTAAGCACACTGTAACTGTCTTCAGATTCAGAAGAGGGCATCAGATCTCATTACAGATGGTTGTGAGCCACCATGTGGGTGCTGGGATTTGAACTCAGGACCTTCAAAGGGGCAGTTGGTGCTCTTACTCGCTGAGCCATCTCGCCAGGCCCCCTGTACAGGACTTCTAACTTAAAAATAACAGTTTATGAACACAGTGTGTTTTAGTCTGCAGTCATTTTTACACAGTCGGTTCTGTTATTTCTGAGTGGTGGGGACAGAACCCAGGGCCTCAGGCAGAGTAGGCAAGCTACCCAACCACACACCCAGTCCTGCCCATATGTACTCTCTTAAAAAAGAGTCTTGTACTTACCAGTGACGTCTGATCCTCAAATGGTCTTGTAATATTTTTCCTAAGAATATTAAAAAAAGAGTGACTCCAGTTTTAATGTTAAAAAGTACAGTTAAATGAAATAATGAATAAAAGGTAATTTTATATCAGATGATTCAAACAGTAGTGCACTGTGGTACACCTTTAATCCCACCGAGGAAAATAGAGGTAGGTAGATATCATTAAGTTCCAGACAAGCCAGGCTGCGGTGAGACCCTGTCTCAATATATGCTTCCCACAGGGGATGGGGGAGGAGGGCTGGAGAGATGCTCAGTGGGTAAGAGCACTGGCTGCTCTTTTAGAGAACCTGGGTTCAACTCTCACCATCCACCTGACAGCTCTCAACCATCAACTCAAGTCCAGGGCCTCACAGAGCATCTGGCACACACTCGGTGCAGGAGTGCATGCAGACAAAACACCCAGAAACAAAATTAACAACCAAAAACAGCCAATCACTTCTAATCCCAGCATCAGGGAGGCAGAAGCAGGCAGATGTGAGTTTGAGGCTAGTCTGGTCTACAGAGAAAGTTCCAGGGGAGCCAGGGCTATACAGAGAAATCCTATCTAAAACAAACAAACAGAAACAACAATAATAACCAACAACAATGATAACAACAACGACAACAACCACAGTGCAATGACTTTTGTGACAAAACAAGAGCAGGCGCCACATCAGCATAAAGAGTGAAAGGATTATTCAAGCTAAGTCCTGATTAATCAATTTGCCACAGAAAGGGTCTGAGATTAACATTATTCTTTCCGGCAATGGTGACAGACGCCTTTAATCCCAGCACTCAGGATACAGAGGCAGGTAGATCTCAGAGTTTGAGGCTAGTCTGGTCTACAGTATGAGTTCCAGGACAACCAGGGCTACAGAGAAACCCTGTCACAAAAACCAAAGATTATTCTAAGTGTTGGGGTGGAGCAATTGCTCATCAGCTGAGGGTACATGTTCTTACAGAGAATCAGCTCAGTTCCTAGAACCCACTCCAGGCAGCTCACATCAGCTCTGTGGGGTCTAATGACTTCTTCTGGCCTCCACAGGCCTTCATATGCACACGGGCAAACACACTTAGACACACACAAATAAAGTAAAATTTAAAACGGATCATTCTAAGTGGGAGCAGAATGTAAAAGGTACTACCTCAGTAGTAGAGGGCCTGTCTTGCATGGATAGGACCCTGGATCTCATCTCTAGCATGAGTAGGACCCTGGATCTCATCTCTAGCATGGACAGGACCCTGGATCTCATCTCTAGCATGAGTAGAATCCTGGATCTCATCTCTAGCATGGATAGGACCCTGGATCTCATCTCTAGCATGGACAGGACCCTGGATCTCATCTCTAGCATGAGTAGAATCCTGGATCTCATCTCTAGCATGGACAGGACCCTGGATCTCATCTCTAGCATGAGTAGAATCCTGGATCTCATCTCTAGCATGGATAGGACCCTGGATCTCATCTCTAGCATGGACAGGACCCTGGATCTCATCTCTAGCATGAATAGGACCCTAGATCTCATCTCTAGCATGGACAGGACCCTGGATCTCATCTCTAGCATGAATAGGACCCTGGATCTCATCTCTAGAATGGACAGGACCCTGGATCTCATCTCTAGCACGAGTAGGACCCTGGATTTCATCTCTAGCATGGACAGGACTCTGGATCTCTTCGCTAGCATAGATAGGACCCTGGATCTCATCTCTAACATGAACAGGACCCTGGATCTCATCTCTAGCATAGATAGGACCCTGGATCTCATCTCTAGCCTGGTTAGGACCCTGGATCTCATCTCTAGCATGGACAGGACCCTGGATCTCATCTCTAGCATGGACAGGACCCTGGATCTCATCTCTAGCATGAGTAGGACCCTGGATCTCATCTCTAGCATGAGTAGGACCCTGGATCTCATCTCTAGCATGGATAGGACCCTGGATCTCATCTCTAGCACTCCATCACAAAAAGGCAAAGATACTGAGACAGGCAGAAGCTTAGAGTATTCAAGAAAAAAAAAAATCAGGCAAGTACTGCTGGAACTGAGCCACCAAAGAGAACAATGATGTGAATGCCATGGCTGAGCATGCCTTAGCACTTGGAAGTAAAGCAGGATGGAGTCAGAGGCCATCCTAGGCTATATGCAACCTTGTCTCAAAAGCCAAAACCAAAGCAACTCTAAAAACCAAAACAAATAACTTTACTGGTTAAAGGCTGCAGACTATATGCAGAAAGAATAATGGAAAGGAGTGACATGCTAAGATTTTGAAAACAAGACTTTGTTTCCAATTATATGTATGTTTCCATGGTGTGTTTACATGCAAGTGCTGGTGCCTGTGCTGGTCAGAAATGTCAAGACGCCCTGGAGCTGGAGTCATAGGCAGTTGTAAGCTGCCTGACATGTGTGCTGATAATTGAACTTCAGTGGCCTATAAGACCGGTGTGAACTCTTAATCGCTGAGCCATCTCTCCTGTACCTTAACTTTTCTTTTTTAAAGGTTCTTACTGGGGCTGAAGAGATGGCTCAGCGGTTAAGAACACTGACTGTTCTTCCAGAGGTCCTGAGTTCAATTCCCAGCAACCACATGGTGGCTCACAGCTATCTGTAATGGGATCTGATGCCCTCTTTTGGTGTGTCTGAAGACAGCTACAACATACTCATAAATAAACATATATTTTTAAATTTTTTCTCATTAAAACATCATTGTGTGTTTTGAGAATAGATTGTAGTATGATCAAATAACAGCACTGTATAATAACTCTCATGAGTATGCTGAACCCACACTGATTTCAGATAACTTTATCTTCAGAATTCTGAGCAGAAAGAGACCACCAGAGTACCACAGCATCCTGACTATATCACAGACCACTACAGACAGTACAGGCAGCAGCTATGTTCCCAGAAAGAAAGGAGACTGACCCTCAGAGCCTGTGAGTTTAAAATCCACAGATCCATGCAATTGTGCATATGAAATATGAAATACTGGGGGCCCGGGGACTGTCTGCACTGGACATGGGAAGATGTTGGTTTCTTAGCATTATTCCAATAACAACAAAGCACAACTATGTACCAGGCATTTACAATTTACATAGTAGAGACAACTGAAGGTACACAGGAAGATGTACATAGGTTATGAGATAGATCATGCCATTCTACACTCAGGACTGGAGTATCCAAAGATTTGTATATTGCAGGAAAGTCCCAAACCCACCCCCACCCCCAAGAACTGAGGAATGACTAAACTTGCATAGTCTCAAAGTATCTCCCCTAAATATTTACTAACTATAAAGGGGAAATTAGTAATAATGGAGACAACCAGAGATAAAGCTACCAAAGACTTTCACAAACTAGAGAAGACAAAGAATGGGGCCAGCAAGATGGCTCAACAGGTAGGTAAGCACTTGCCTCCTAGCCTAACAAACAGCTTGACTCCAGTCTAGAACACACAGAGAGGTGGAAAGAGAACTCACCCACACCACAGAGATGTCCTCTGATCTCTGCACCTATGCCAAGATAACAACTGGGGTCTTGAGGGTACCCCTAACTGGCAGGAGCACTTGCTCAGCATGTACAAAGCCCTGGGTTCAATCCCCATTATTTTCAAGAAGGAAACAAACAAACAAGACTAGGGAAACACAATGTGAGAGAGAAAACAGTTACCTAGTAAACCAATAACTTCCTCGGTATTACTGCCAATCCCTGGTTACACTAACTGCTGTGATAATGTAAGACACCACTGGACGAGCTGGGTGAGGGACACGCAGGAACTCTAGTCATTCTTAGAGTTTTCCTATACATATGTAACTCCTTCAAAATTAGCTAAGTTACAATGATGCAAGAATATTCTGAGCCAGGCATGGTGGTGCACGCCTTTTATCCCAGCACTCGGGACGCAAAAGCAGGTGGATCTGAGTTTGAGGCCAGCTAGGGCTACATAGAGAAACCCTGTCTCAAAAAAAAAAAAAAATATATATATATATATAAAGAATATTCATTCAGTGTAAATACTAACACCTTTTTCTTCCAAACCTTTCATAAAACAATTGTTACAACTAAGCAAAATAAGTGATGATGATAATAATAATAATGACTTACTTTTTATAGAGAACTCCATATGGTTTCTTCAGTGCATACTGTAAAACATAATTTTAAACTTTCTCAACAGAACATTCAAGAAGCAGAGTCATGGCTACCTTCCTGATTTATATGCCTGCACTAGCAGTTGTTCTAAATTCAGGGCTGGGGCAGGATCTTACTATGCAGCCCGGGCTGCCCTGACTGCCAATCTTCCTGCCTCTGCCTCCTAAGTGCTAGGATTACATATGCTACCGTGTTTAATAAAACATGTGTTGGGTCTCACTCAGCCAAGTGTTTCCCTGTCTCAGTGCAATGAACAGTGCCACCTTTTTCTAACAACTGAGAATGATCATCATGAACGCTGACTACTGTAATATTCTAATATTGTACTGCTCTTAGAACTTGCTTAAATGTGTAAGGTCACTGGGAAGGAATGGCTGGCTGTTCCCCCCAATACCACAACAGGCAGTCAAATATTTCAGAAAAAGATGAGCCAGGCCAGACACTGTGGCTCCCATCTGTAATCCCGGGCTCAGTGAGACGAAAGGTGAGCAATGTGGCTCAGTGAGAATGCTGCTGGCCAGCAAGGGCTGACAAGATGGCAAGGCATTCCTCGAAGAGCATCCAAGTTCTGCTACCACCACATCAACAGGCTCACAGGTATAGTCACATATGTACATACTCACACACACACGCATACACATACTACAAAATACAGAATTGGAAGCAACAATTCCATATGCCTACCATGTCTCTGAGTACTTGTGTCACGGTTGCATTTGCATTTCCGCCTTTAATCAGCATGGCATTCTTAATGTTCTCAGTGAGTTTCGGTTCTCTCTTCTCAAGGAATCTCTTAGCCCTTTTAGTTTTAGGCTTTCTGTAAAAAAAAAAAAAAAAAAGCACAATTCAGAACAAGTTACACATTTTCCTCATATGACAGGAACTCAGCAGGAATGGTACTCACATTTATCAAGCAGGATTCCAACAATAACAACAAACAAAACAAAACAAAAACCTCACTTAGCCAGTGTGTGATGGTGGCACACGAGTTTAATCCCAGCACTTGTGAGGCAGAGGCAGGCCGATTTCTGAGTTCGAGGCCAGCCTGGTCTACAGAGTGAGTTCCAGGACAGCCAGGGCTACACAGAGAAACCTTGTCTCAACAAACAAACAAAAATCCCTACTTTTTCAAGATGGTATTAGCAACAGTATTTTATCATTACTGTTAGATATGTGTTTTATTAGCTTTTGGTTTCTTACATAAACTTCCTTTTTGCTATTCTCACTTGTTCTAATACTAATTTTTTCTACACCTCTTATTAAACACTAAAGGATTGTGGGGCTTCGAGGTTAGGTTAAGAGCAAGTGCTGCCTTTGTAGATCTGAATGTAGATTTGGTTCTTAGCACCCACAGGACAGCTCCCAACTGGCTGTAATTCCAGTTCCAGGGACCTGCTGTTCTCTTCCGGCTTCTGCGGGCATTGCATACACAAGTGCACATAAATACAAGCTAGCATTCACACATACATAAATAAAAATAAATTTAAAAAATGAGATGACGTCAAGTTAAGCGTTGTTTTTAACTTAGTATGTTTCTGCATGGTGGCCTGTAATTACAGCTCTTTAACAAATCAGGCAACTCAAGACTAAAAAAATAATATGCCCAAGATCTTCACTGCTGGCATGGAAGCCAACGTTAAAATTGTACTAGATGTAAGTTACAACTCCAATGTGCAAATAATTCAGGGGGCAGGGTATGGGGGACTTTTGGGATAGCACTGGAAATGTAAAGAAAATACCTAATTTAAAAAAAAAGAATGTAAAAAAAAAGAATTCAACTTTGCTTCTGATTTGCTGCAGTAAACATGATACTTTTCACAGTTTTCTATGAACAAAATTTCTCCTCTCTCAAATAAAAATAACCCTCCATTTCCCAGTCTTGGGACAGGTAGGGAAAGAAGAAAGAGAGAAAAAAAAGAAGGGAGGAGGGACAAAAAGAGAGCGAGAGAAAGAGAGAGAGAAAGAAAAGGGGAGGTAGGGAGGGGAGGAAGGAAAGGAAGGAGAAAGGGAGAGGAAAGAAAGAAAAAAATAAAAGAAAACCCAAAATATGCATACACCTTAATTTCCCACATAGAATTTAAAAATTCTCCTCCAATGAAATGTCATGTATAAAACCAAGTTAGGCTGAGCAGTAGTGACACATGCCTTTAATCCCAGCACTTGGGAGGCAAAGGCAGGCAGATTTCTGAGTTCAAGGCCAGCCTGGTCTACAGAGTGAGTTCCAGGATAGCCAGGGCTATACAGAGAAACCCCGTCTCGAAAAAACAAACAAACAAAAAAAAAAAAAACCCAAGTTAGTCATTTAATAGTCAGTCAAAGATGTACACATTTTATTGAGTTAAATCAAGGCACACACTGTTTTTATACACTTTACAGCCCGTGTCTTTATGCAATTTGACTAACCAGTTATCAATATAAATAGCACCTTACTAGTTAGTCATAGTAGGTGCACAAAATTCATTAATGACTAAAAAGAAACTGTCGTCTACACTACATATTTACTTAAGTAGCAGAAAACTGTAAGAACCAATGCAATAGCATTTGGGAACTCAATAAGTATTTTTTGAACAAACGTAACCATCACTCAGGGAAATGCAGAAGTGTACAAGGTTGGAAGGAAAAGAAAAATTCCCATTTTGTACCTGTTGTGGCAAACACTGCTCTCTACAGTTCTATGACACACGGCTGTTGTGACAGCTATTTTTTACAGGGTAAACTGATTTAGGGCTGTTCAAATGCCCAGAGTGACAAAACTTTGAGTCCAGTTTGTCGCCTGGTTCTTGTCAGATTCCGAGGCCACCACCATTCTCACAGCTCAGAATCTATCAGCGGCGAGGTCATAAGCCGATCACAGCGTCCGCCCTCGCTCCAGTCCACCGCCCGCGGTCTGCCACCACGGCTTCCCCAGCGGCGATTCGGGACGGAGAATCGGCCGAGCCGACTCCTTCCCAGGGACCACTAGCAAAGCACGACCGGAAAGAGCGACAGCGGGAAGACCGCGTCGGAGGTCACGGGAGACTCGCCCCCACGCCATCGCGCCCCACACACTTACAGAACTTTGTCCAAAGCATCCATAGCTGCAAGATCCCTTAGCGAATGCACGTGTACCGATTACTTCCGGGAAGCCGCCGCGAGCGCCGGAAGAGACGGTGCCGGAAGTGCGAAATACCACTTCAATGGACAGCCCGGCTGTCCGCGCTGGCGGCCATTTTGGGAAGGCATGGCGTTCCGTCTCCCTTGGTTACGGAACGTTGTTTGATTGTTCTCCGGAAAGTAAACGACTTAGTCGAGGATTTGGGAGGCAAGTGTTCCTTTTCAGGGAAATAACCAGAATGCTAGAAAGGTTGGAGGTACGGTACTCAGTTACCAAAAGTACTGCTATGAAAAGGACGCCATTAACTGGGAGAGCAGTTGAAGCAGCTTGATTAACCCCTCGCCTTCTACATGAAAGATACACGAAGAATACTGCTCATCGTGACTTTCTCTCAAGTCTCAGTCATATAACTTGCATATAGTTATATAAAATACACCTGGTAATGTGTACAATTCATTGGTTTGGGTGCCTTCACAAAGCCACTGAAGCCAGCACAGCCGTGAAGGCAGTAACACCAGCATTGGGGGAGGAGAGGGCAGAATTGAAAATTAAAAATTCAACCTCCACTCCACAATGAGGTGCACGCGCACACACACACACATCAAAGAACTCAGCATTGGGCTGCAGTCCTGGCATCTCAGTACTTTAGAAAGGAAGGCTGGAAGATCAGGCTGTGTAGGGATTTAGATGCAACCATCAACTATTATCTCATGCAATATACTTTTATTACTTCAAAGAGCTCACATACCCATCCACGAGTGGCACGGTGTTGCCTGGAATTGCCTAGTCTGCTGTACATAGTATGAATTGAATCTCATAGTGTGCAGTCTTGGGTCTGACTTTATTAAATTTTGAGTTTTGTTTTGAGACAGGGTTTCTCTACATCACTTTCTCTGGCCTGTAACTTGCTATATAGATCACCGGGATCTTGAATTCTGTGTTGTTTCTGCCACTTGAGTGACAAAAATTACAGTCATTTGCCACCACAAGTGACCTAATTTACCATTGCAAGGTCTGTGCATTTGTGTGCTCTGTTTTGGGGTGAGGATCTTGAAATGCAGCCAGTGCTGGCATAGAGCTGTTGACCGTGCTGGTGTAGAACCTGAGATGCTGCCTTTCCCTATGGACCACTGGAACTAAATGCATAGCCTACCAAGATTAAAGGCATGTCCTGCCATTCCAGGAAATCCATCTTTTTGCATATTGGGATGGATAATGGCAAGTTAGGAAGGTGGCTTCTAAATAGCTTTAAAGGCCTGGCTGGAGCTACCTGGGCAGTCTCAGTGGTATAGCACTTAACTATATACACCGTCCTAGGCACAAACTCCTGTCCAAGTCTGACCGGACTATTTAAGACACTGTCTCAAAATAAATAAGCAATAAATCCATCTGGTAAACAAACTCCTTTTCCCAAGTTCTATGAGCTGTGCTAGCAAGCAATTGAAGGTGAGAAAAGCATTGTGGGAACATTCAGTTTGTAGGCAAGTCAGAGGCGGTGGGTAACTTGGGGAACTACTTGAGATTAGCATGTAGACTAGAGATGGCACGATGGTATGGGGCTGTGGATCTGACACTAAGTCCAGGTTGACTAAGGATCAGAACTTCAGAACTGGATTAGGTTAGATGACATTGAATATGTATCCTCTAGGAACTCATCTGTGATTTAAACAAAACAAACAAAAAAACCACAAAACCCAGATATATAATATCTGTTGTACAAAAAAAAAGTCATCTGACTTATTGCATTCTTCACAGGATGACTTTAAAACACAAGAACACTTGCTGCGGTCAGAAGGCTAGAGAATTTAAGGCTAGTCTGGGTTACATATAAAAACTCTGTCTCAGGAAAAAAGGAGGGTGAGTATGGGGCAGAAGACAAGAGTGGTGATGGCCCAGCAGTTAGGAGGACTCACTGCTCTTAGGAAGGACAGGACTGCAATCCCAGCACCACATGGCTCATGGCCATCTCTATCTCCAGTTCTAAGAGGCCCAAAGTCTCTTCAGACCTCCTTGAAACTCTTGGCTCTCTTGAAACTCATTTTGTAGACTGGCTGCCCTTGAACTGAGAAATGTGCCTGCTTCTGCTTCCGGAGTGCTGGGATCAAAGGTGTGTGCCACCAACTGCCCCACATAAGTATTTTTAGGAGGGGTGTGTGTGGAGAGGGCTGTGAGGCGGCCCAACAGGTAAAGTGTTCGCTGCACAAGGCTGATGACCTGAGTTTAATTCCCACAAAGGTAGAAGGAGAGAACCTGGGGCTCACAGAGGCCAGAAGCAGGCATCAGATCTCTGGAAACTGAAGTCTCAGATGGCTCCAAACTGCCACGTATACACTAGAAATCGAATCCAGGTCCTCTGGAAGAGCATTTTAACTATGATGCTCTCTCTCATGTTCTAAAAGCTGAATTCCTGTGTGGTCCTACGTGACTCTGGTATACTAAGTCCTGACGTACCTGGAAACGCATACTGTCAAAATAACACGGGATGGTGAGCCACACACAGCTAAGCAGTAATTGCATACAAGACCACTTCTTTCAAGTTCACGACTGGTTGTTTTGAGAAACATTTCCATCTTGAGTTCCCATGAAAACAGAACTTTCCATCTCAGAAGGGGTCTCCCCTGAAGGAGCAGGGTCCTCCACTTCCGAGTGCTCCACCTTCTCCTGCTCCTGTGTCTGCTCCGCACTGCCTTTCATCTGACTCTCTTGGTCTTCCAGCTCCACAGGTTTATCAGAGGCCGGCCCTGCAGCCTCATCTTCATGTTCATGGAGAAAGCTGCAAATCATGTTGGGTCTATAGGAGAAATCATTATCCTTCATTTGCAGCCACTCTACGCCATCTAGTGGGGTCGGGGATAAACAGGACAAAAAGAAGGAAACAGAAGGAGAAAGCTCAGTCAGGACATTTTCTCTTGAACTAACAACAAATGTGGTGCAGATGAGAGCCTACACCGCCAGTGGGGATGTGAATTGTACAACCACTCAGACGTCAGCGTGAAGGTGCCCTATGAAAAAGGGTAGCACTGTCCGAGCCAGCTGTACTAATCCTGGGCACACGGAGGGAAGACCCTACAGTCAGTGCAGCAGAGACACTTGCACCTCTATGCCCACGGCTGCACTCTGCACAACAGCCAAGACACAGAACCATCCTAAAGATTAGTCGACAGATAGATAAACAAATGTAGGGAGATATAGCTTTGCACACCTCAAGTTCCTTCCAAAGGAAGGACCAAACATCTTTAATGTTTTTGTTTGTTTCTTTTTCAAAATTGGGTTCCTCTGTATAGCCCTGGCTGACCTGGAACTCACAGGCTGGCTTCAAACTCACAGATCCACCTGTGTCTGCCTCCCCAGTACTGGGATTGTAGGCCCAGACCACTGCAAGTCATCACCCCAACAGCTAGAAAAAGTATCTCTAAAGTGTGAGTGAGTGCCTGCCTGTAGGCACAGCTAGGGCAGTGGAGGTGGTAAGAAGGTCAGAAATTCACCCAGCCTGGGTGCTAAGAGCTCCTGTCAAAACCCAAAAGTGCTCCCGATACAATGCACAATGTAAGTTTCTTAGCTATAAGTAAGAATTACATTGACACATGTAGGAAAACAGACACAACCAGAACTCACTATGTGGTGAGAAAGACACATCCTACATGCTTTCTTTAATATGTGTATGTAGGATATGAGAGTAGGAAGGGGAATCCGTGGCACAAAAGCAAAAGGAAGCTGGGCGTGGTGGCACATGCCTTTAATCCCAGCATTGGGAGGCAGAGGCAGACAGATTTCTGAGTTCGAGGCCAACCTGGTCTACAGGGTGAGTTCCAGGACAGCCAGGGCTACACAGAGAAACCCTGTCTCGAAAACCACCCTCTTCCTCCCCCCCAAAAAAGCAAAAGGAAGACAAAGAGAGCCTAAGCTGGGAAAAAGGCACAGCAACACATCCGGCGTGGTGCTCATGTCAATGTGTCATAGCTCACTCTGGCCTTGAACTCATGATCTTCAGCTGCCTTCCCCAACTGCCCAAATCACTGGGATTTCAAGCATGTGCTATCACATCCCTCTAGTACTAGGCACCGATCCCAGGGCCCCACACATGCTAGGCAAGTGCTCTTGACCACTTATCTACACTCACAGCCCAAGAGTGCCCCTCTCCAGAGAAGGAAGTGAACGAACCTATGTTTTCTTCTCCTTCCTTCTTTTCTGTCAGAAGCGTCCTTGTCATGCTCAGCTTCTTCATCGTGTGGCACTTGTACTTCAGCACCGTCTTATCAGTCCCCTCTGGATCCACTAGGACATGAAATGATCTTATTATACCGCTTCATGCCATCAGATGTTGAGGGAGTTAGTCTCAACTACTTCCTATGGGAACAGCACAGGAAGTTCCCACTGCAATTGATCACTCCTGTCCCACGTGCAAAGAAATGACAGATAACACTGACATTTGAAGGCACAATAGGTCTCACACACAAAAAACTCTAAGGACAGAGACACGTAAACACAGAGACTAACGCAACAAGGTAGGGTTCCTAACATGGGAAATGGGGCTTAGGAGTTGGCCCGCAGAGCACTGTGTCTACAGTCCTATCGCCCAAATGAAGGATCAGAATCAAATGTCCTTCTTGAAGCTCAATGCTTGAGTGGGGATGTTCTCAATTAGGTAAACCTGAGGGGAAAAAGAAAACTGCTAAATATTGGTCCAAGAACAACTTTTAACTAAAAGACCGTGGGCCCAGACGGGTTAGGGACTAAGACTCTGGACCAACGACGGGAAACACCAGAAACTTCCACACCCCCGCTCGGCCAAGTGTTGGCTCCTACTACACATCGAGCGAAGTTAGTTGAAGATGACACACTCCACTTTGACTCTCCTCCTCCCTCTTGAGTTGGGTAATTGTGGCTGGGGCCTCACACGTGTGCTAAGGGAATGTTCTAGAGGGGAGCTGAACCCCGGCCTCTTCTTAAATCTATTCCTTTCCCCAGCTCATCAATCTAGTCTAGATATAAAGTTTGGAGACATCATTGCCTATACACACGAAGATACACATAAAGAATGCACGGCAGCATTTTCATAGTGAATTCAGTACAGTGAAGACCATTTAAGACAGGAATGGTTGTGCAATGAAGCACTCAGAGTTGAGACAGGAGGATCACAAGTCTGAAGTCAGCCAGGGAGAGGGCATGCACAGCTCCTTTGCTATGTTTGATCCCCAACATCACCAAGAGGAAATGAATGTGAGCCCTGAAGCCAGGCTAAACCCAAGCACTGACCGTGCCACTCACTCCCCTGTGAATCTCAAAGTGTTATTGGCCCCCGGGGTTCAGTTTTTCCAAGTATGAATGAACATGAAAATGGTACCTATCCTGGCCTTGGGAGGCTATGACTGTACTAGAACTGCACATTTATGTGCAGCCTGGGATACATGGTCAATGCTAGTTCACACCGTGCTGAGGCTGCTTCCAAAAACAAAAAGTATCTTGCTCAGTGAACTGTGGTAGGGACTGAATTCATATGTCTAGGCAAGAATCTACCACAAAGCTAAACCCCAGCCTCAAGTCTGAAAAAAAAATATGTCACATAAAATTAGGTATAAGAAGGTAAAACATCAAATCCAATACAGTGGTTACTTGTGAAGACAGAAAACGGGAGTAAGCTTGGAACTGAGCACGCAGGGCTTCGCTGCTATGGTGAGGATCTCTCTGAGATATGGGAGCTTGAACTCAGATTCCCCATGCTGCACAGCACTCTACCATTAAGCTGGGCAGAGTCTCAGCAGTAGCTCAGTCAGGCCTGGAACTCACAATCCTCCCAAATAGCTGAGACCCTAAGTCCGTGCCACCAGACCCAGCCCTGTAGCACTAAACTTATCCCAGGTCAATGACAAGACAGGGGGAGTTGACACAATTAGACAATGGGTACAGGATACTTGGTTTGTTTCTTTTAATTTTTTAAAAAAATATTTATTAATTTATTATATGTTAGTATACTGTAGGGGTCTTCAGACACTCCAGAAGAGGGAGTCAGATTTCATTACGGATGGTTGTGAGCCACCATGTGGTTACTGGGATTTGAACTCAGGACCTTTAGAAGAGCAGTCAGTCCTCTTAACCTCTAAACCATCTCTCCAGCCCCCTAATTCTATTTTTTTTAATGAGTGCTCTGCTGCATATACATCCCCAGGCCAGAAGAGGGCATTGGATCCCATTACAGATGGTTGTAAACCACCATGCTGTTGCTGGGAATTGAACTCGGGACCTCTGGAAGAGAAGTCAGTGCTCTTAATCGCTGAGCCACATCTCTCCAGCCCCTAGTTTGATGTTTTGTTTTGTAATTACATTTATTTATGTGTTTGTATGTGTATAGGAGTGCCACAGCACATGTGTAGAGGTTGTAAGAGTCCTTCCACTGTGCAGGCCCCAGGGATTGAACTCCTGTTGTCAGGCTTGGCACCAAGCAGCTTTCCCACTGAGCAGCAGCCCAAGGTGTTTATTTATTTTCGCTATTAGGGTTTTGAGACAGGGTCTCACCATAATGCTGGCTGGCCTGGAAACCACTATGTAGACCAGGCTTGGCCTCAAATCCACCAGCCCTACCTTTCAAATGCTGAGATTAAAGGTATGTCCTACCATGCCCAGTCTAAGCTATTTAATTTTAATATTACACATTTTAAAAGAATTTTTCATTAATGTGTATGCCTGTCTGTATGTGAGAATGTGCCCTCTGATGCCAGATCCTCTGGAGACAGTGTCACAGGCAACTGTGAGTCACCCAACATGGGGACTGGGAACTGAACTCTGGTTCTCTGGGAAAAAAACAGCCATGTTCCCTAACTACTGAGCCATCTCTTCAGTCCCCAGTATTTACTATATACATTGTATATCTGAAGCTAGGCATAGTGGTGTATGGCTATAATCCCAGCACTATGGAGGCATGAGGATTGTGAGTTCAGAGCTAGCCTGAGCTACAGCTTGAGCTGATAATGAACCACAAGAACACAAAATAAAGAACAAAAGGCAAAACAAGCAGTATGTCTGGAATAATCTGTAGAAAAAGGTCGTCTTGGGCTGGTGAGATGGCTCAGTGGGTAAGAGCACCCGACTGCTCTTCCGAAGGTCTGGAGTTCAAATCCCAGCAACCACATGGTGGCTCACAACCATCCGTAACAAGACCTGACTCCCTCTTCTGGAGTGTCTGAAGACAGCTACAGTGTACTTACATATAATAAATAAATAAATCTTTAAAAAAAGAAAAAAAAAAAAAAGAAAAGAAAAAGGTCGTCTTACCTCGTTCAACACCTTCTTCAAATATAACACAGGTACCAAGCGTATCTGCGGGGAAACATGAATCAAGTCAGGAAAGGCTGCAGTACATCTCTGAGAACCGTGTGAAAAAGAGGCTTTTGTGTCGGGTACCGCCATACCTTCATACTCCCCAGCAAACACATAGCTGTCCACTTGCATGATGGGCCTCTCCGTGTCAATTCCCTATAACAGATTAAAAGACAAAATCCACCATCATTTAAAAAATGCCCTTGGGGGGTTAGAGACATGGCTCAGTGGTTAAGAGCACTGACAGCTCTTCCAGAGGAACTGAGTTCAATTCCAGCAACCACATGGTAGCTCACAACCATCTGTAATGAGATTGGATGCCTTTTTCTGGTGTGTCTGAAGACAGCAGCAGTGTACTCATACACATAAAATAAATTTAAAAATCTTTTAGGGCTGGTGAGATGGCTCAGCAGGTAAGAACACCCGACTGCTCTTCCGAAGGTCCGGAGTTCAAATCCCAGCAACCACATGGTGGCTCACAACCATCTGTAACGAGATCTGACTCCCTCTTCTGGAGTGTCTGAAGACAGCTACAGTGTACTTACATATAATAAATAATAAATAAATCTTTAAAAAAAATATTAAAAAAAAATCTTTTAAAAATGCCCTTGGCATGGTGGCGCATGCCTTTAATCCCAGCACTCGGGAAGCAGAAGCAGGCAGATTTGTGAGTTTGAGGCCAGCCTGGTCTACACAGTGAGTTCCAGGACAGCCAGGGATACACAGAGAAACCCTGTCTCGAAAACAACAACAACAACAACAAAAGCCCTTGGAACTGGGCAGTGAAGGACATATCTTTAATCCCAGCACTTGGGAGGCAGAGGCAGGCAGCTCTCTGTGAGTTCAAGGCCAGCCTGGTCTACAGAGCTAGCTCTAGAACAGCCAGGGCTACACAGAGAAACTCTGTCTCAAAAAACAAAAACAAAACAAAATAGAAAATGCCCTTGTGAGGTCATCCTGGTCTACATAGTGAGTTATAGGACAGCCAGGGAAACACAGAGAAACCCTGTCTTGGAAAACCCAATTAAAAAAAAAAAAGAAAGAAAGAAAAAAAGAAAGAAAGAAAGGAAGGAAGGAAGAGAGAGAGACAGACAGACACCCGGCGTGGTAGTGCACGCTTTGATCCCAGCACTCGGGAGGCAGAGGCAGGTGGATTTCTGAGTTCGAGGCCAGCCTGGTCTACAAAGTGAGTTCCAAGACAGCCAGGGCTATACAGAGAAACTCGGTGTCAAAAAAAACAAACAAAAAAAAAAAATGCACCTTGGACTAGGTGTGATGGGCCATGCCTTTCACACTTGGAAGGCAAAGAGGCAGACCATCCGTGAGTCTGACACAAGGCTGGCCTCAGCTCACTGAGATATGCCTGTTTGCACTTCCTATGCATTGGGTGGGATTAAGAGTATGTCCATGCTGGAGAGATGGCTCAGTGGTTAGGAGCACTGACTGCTCTTCCAAAGGTCCTGAGTTCAAATCCCAGAAACCACAAGGTGGCTCACAACCACCCATAATGAAATCTGACACCCTCTTCTGGTGTGTTTGAAGACAGCTACGGTGTACTTATTTATAATAATAAATCTTTAGGCCAGAGCAAGCAGGGTTGACCAGAGTGAGCAGAGGTCCTAAATTCAATTCCCAACAACCACATGAAGGCTCACAACCATCTGTACAACTACAGTATACTCATATACATAAAATAAATAAATAAATCTTTAAAAAAAATGTCCACCATGCCTGAGTGGACTTTCTGTTGTCGTTTTGAGACGGGGTCTCTCTGTGGGTCTGTCTGTCTGTCTTAGAACTTGCTATGTACACCACACTACTCATCTCTGATTGGCATGTTGGGGTAAGTGGCAGAAATTAACCTGTTTAAATATTTGAAGCCAAGGATTTTGCCCAAAAATTTTGATAACAGCTTTATCCCCCATCCCTACCCCCATCCCCCAAAGACAGGGTTTCTCTGTGTAACAGCCCTGACTGTCCTGGGACTCACTCTGCAGACCAAGCAGGCCTCAAACTTAAGAGATCCGTTTGCCTCTGCCTCATGAGTGCTGGGATTAAAGGTATGTATCATCATCAGGCAATAACGTAATATTTTAAACTGTGTCTTCTCCAGGCATTTTGAAGACAGGGCTTTCTGTAGATCAAGGTGGCCTAGAACTTACTATATCATTAAGGATGACAATGAGCCAGGCGGTGGTGGCGCACGCCTTTAATCCCAGCACTTGGGAGGCAGAGGTAGGCAGATTTCTGAGTTCGAGGCCAGCCTGGTCTACAAAGTGAGTTCCAGGGCATTCCGGGGAGTTGGGGGGTAGGATGACAATGAACTTCGGATCCGCCTGCCTTGGGCTCTCCAGTGCCGGCATTACAGGTGTGCACCAGGACAGCCTGCTCTCATGCTATTTTTTCCTAATTGGCTTGTGAGGAGTGAGCCAAAGACACACCAAAGGCATGGTGAAGCAGGTGACATGGGTACTTGGTGACCGGCCGGGCAACACTGCATACATATCCACACTTAGACCAGAGTCTGCGTCCAGACTAGTACACTCAACTGTGGTACTATTGGAGGATAGAACTGAGGCCACGCCCACTACAAGGAAGGCAGGCACTGCTTAACAGCATGGATTAGGCTTTGTCCTGAAAGTCCCCCAGAAGTTTCATACAAGGTGTTTTGCTCTTTCTCTCCAGCCACACATTCAGACAGTGAAGAAGAAGCAGTCAGGCATTTTCTCTGCTCCCATAGAATCCCTCCCTTGTAACCTACTCTTCTGGTATGAGCCTGGAGCGTTTGATCACTGCTTTGTAAGGTGGGATGAACGTCTCTCTCTTTGTGGACAAGCATATCACCTTTTAGTCTTGTTTTAACTTTAAGAAAATCTACAACATTCCCCGAATTCTAAGACTCACCAAAATCTTGCATTTATTTTCACATTTGGAGAGAAAGTCTGAATCAATGATTCCTGACAATTCTACCAGAACAAACTGCTCCTGGTGGAAGAAAGCAAAGTTAATAAGGTAGACAAGGGGCAGTAAATAAGAAATGCCCCAAATTTCTCTGTGAAAACTCGATCCAGTTTCTGGTGGAAACCGATTCTTTCTAGAATGGGTAAACCAGAACTGAAGCTAGCCCTCCACGGCTTCTCGGGCTTCGGAAAGCCAGCGAGCTGTCTACCGGCCTCCCTCCCTCCGTCCGCATCCCAGACTCCCTTCCCCACCCAGGGGTGGCTCAACCAAGACCGCCCGCGCCGCAGGCCTCTGACCCTCGCTTACAACCTCCTCTAGCTCCTCTTCCTCCTCCTCCAAGTCCTCCCAAATGGGATCCACTGCCGCCGCCATAGCGTTCGGAGACGCCATCACTGGCCACGCCCCCTGTGGATGCCATTTTGGATACGGGCAGCGGCGTCCGGCTTCCGGCCAGAAAGCAAGATGGCGACGCCAGGCTTCCGTAAGTGGGTCCCACGTGGAGACTCGACACGCTCCGAGCTTCGGGAATTTAGGGTATTTAGCCCCACTTTGAAGAACGTGGCTCATAGAGCTCAGGCTACACTGAACTCAGTAAGTAGCTGAGGATGAGCGTAATCAACTGCCTCCACTATAAAACAAAACCTCACGTTTATTGTCTGCCGAAGGAGACTAGAGGATCAATGGTGGCCTCCACTTTTCATCCCAACATCTAAGGACGCGGGAGGGAGAGGATTAATGCAAATTCTAGGCCAGAGTGGCTACTTAGTTAACACAAACCCAGCAGTGACGCTACTGGGACAGGGTGGAATTCAGACCGCAGAGGACACAAATCAACACCCATCTTAAGTAAAACGCAGCCTGAGGAGCCGCACCCACCCTTTAAAACTGGTCCGGAAGTGATTTTCTTAGGATGACTGAAGACACTGGCGTGTGATTGGCTATTATCCTCAATATGTTAATTATGAACTTGATTCTGAGTTAGTTTACAAGTCATAAGTATTCAGAATGAGTTTTTGTTTTTGTTTTTTTTTTTTGCAAAATAATATACGAACACAGCTTCGAAAGTGCATGTGTATGGTATTCCTTAGGAGAATATTACGGGGTTTTCGCGGGGGGGGGGGGGCGGGTGGGGAATGTCACCATTAGTTAAAAATGTGCTGTCAGAGGTGGCCTCGCGGCGGCTGGCAACGCTAAACTAAGACTATACTTTCAGGGATCATTTCTATAGTTTGTTACTAGAGAAGTTTCTCTGACTGTGTAGAGCACCCGAAACCACGAGGAGGAGACAGAGTGTCCTTTCCTGAGCGTGAAGCCGGCTTTTAGTGCTGCATTTTGCAACTGCTATCTGCCATTGATGATCGTTCTCAACTCTCTTGAGGGTTGAGAGGGAGAGGACACAGTCTGAGTGGTTTCTTTTATATTTAGTTGAAAGTTAGAGTAGATGCTTTGGTCCTGAGCTACTAAATGGATATCTTTCCTCTTGTATTTTACATGGCTTATACTGTGTAGCCCGGTCATTCCTCTCTGTATGGTCCCAGACGACCTCCAACTCAAGTTCTGCTTTCTGCCTGCCTCAGCCTCCTAAGTGCTGGGGTTTAGGGTGTTCACTACAGCCTGGCTGACCTGCCTTTCTTGTTCTTAGTATGAATGTAGTTATAATGTTCACGAGACCATTAACTGCAAGAAAAATTTTAAGTGCTTATGAACAACAAAACAGGAAAGAATTTTGTCCTATTAGTAGTTGTGTGTGAAGTAAACTTAGGTCTTCTGCAAGCATGACTGAAGCTCCTTGCAGAGGAAAAAAAAATCTATGAGGAAGGCTATTAACCTGAACTAGTAAATAAAGAATATTAAATGTGATAGTGGTCGCAATATTAAGACACTGCCACTAGGAGGCGACAAGTGATTTAACAATCTGCTCCTTCTTGCTCTTTTACTTGGAAAACTTATATGAGAATTTTTATTTTCTCCTTTTTGTTGTTGTTGTTGTTGTTGTTTTAGTTTTTCGAGAGGGTTTCTCTATGTAACAGTCCTGGCTGTCTTGAAACTCGTTTTGTAGACCAAGCTTTCCTCGAGCTTACAGAGAGCTTCCTGCCTCTGCTGGAATTAAAGGTATACACCACCATACCAGGCTTAAAAATATGTTTTATAGCAGAGTTCTTGTAAAAGAGCCTTTAGAGGTAACATCTTGTCTCAGAAATGAACATTTTGCACTTACATAAGAGTAAGATACAGTAAGTTTTTGTTTTTTCTGTTTTAAACTTGTACTTTACTTGTATGAGAAAATGAAGTGCAAGACTCGGAATGTAGCTCAATTGTAGGGCCTGGAACCTTCAAAACCCTTGATCCTTTCCTGGTGGTGATGGCCCACGCACTCAGGAGTTCAAAGGCTAGCCTGGTCTACAGAGTAAGATCCAAGACAACCAGGGCTACACAGAGAAAAACCATCTCTCTGGGGGCGGGGCGGGGCGGGGCGGGACGGGGCGGGAACTACAAAGTGCAGGATAACTTTGGCTTCAAATTTCAGCTGCATCACAATGTGCTGAAAGGCTTCTCCAGATCTCTGAAGCACTGCAATCTAATTCTGGGAAGTTCAGTATAGGACAGATAGCAAGTGTGCAGGTTATACTGATGCTCTGTTCTAAGGAATTCAGTTGAAAAACTCTGATAGAAAATAATAGCAAAGAGCCATTTGCAAGCAGCCATGTACAACTAAATACTGAGAGATACTAAGCATCCCAGCTCGATAGAGAGTAATAATAGCTGTGAAAATAAAATGTAATTCTTTATTTTTATTTCATTATTTTTTGTGTGTATGTGTATAGGTGTTTCACCTACATTATGGTTTGTGCAACACACATTCAAACAAAAATAGCTGGGTGTGATGGCACAAGCAATTGTGATGTCCCAGCATTTGGGCAGATGGATGGATGAATCTCTGCGTTTGAGGACAGACTGGTTTACATAGTGAATTGCAGACCAACCAGCCAAGGCTTTGTAGTGAGGTGCTGTTAAGAAATAAAAAAAGGTGGAGGAGATCATGAGATTTGCATATGATGCCAGCATCTATGATGAAATTTCTCTGATTCCCCCCAAAGGGATGTGGCCCAGTTAGCAGAAGCCCTGACGCTGGAAGCCCTGACTCCATCTCTAGCTCCACACAAACGTTGCGGTGGTGCTTACCTGTTTTCTCAGAACTCCAGAGGTGGAAGGGGGAGGGGAGGAGAAGAAGCCATCACAACCATGTGGTTGTGAGCCACCATGTGGTTGCTGAGCATTGAACTCAGGAGCTCTGGAAGAGCAGTCAGTGCTCTTAACCGCTGAACCAAGCCTGAAAGGGCTTATTTTTAGGTCCCAATTTCAGGTTATAGTCCATCTTAGCAAAGAACAAAGAGTAATGCTGAACAATTGGAAGGACCATCCCGGAGCTACATCGCATACGCGTATGTAAACGTTTTCACCTTTTAAAAGTTTCCTCTGCTGTTAAAGGCACGTCTGTGGAAACGTTTGGGAAATACTGAAATATTAGGGGTCTTGTTTTTGGGGTTTGTTTTGTATTTTTGTTTTGTAAATGATGCTTGGTAACTTGGCGGGGAAGGTGAAGGACTGTCTTGTCAAGTACTCCGGAGACTGAGGCAGGAGGATCCAAAATTCAAGGTCAGCCAGGTGATTTAGTTAGACTCAGTCTCAACATAAAAGTAAAATGAGGAGATAAATCTCCCTGGAGGGTATTAGCATTTGTGAAGACCTGGGTTCAGTCCCCAGCACCAACAAATAAGCAAGGAGGTGAAGCTTGGAGTATCATGTGACCTTTGTAGCCACAGAAGTACACCAGGGGTCAGCAGCCTTGTGTTGTGGAGTGGGATCTGGAGGACTGGGCTTCTAATTGGATGCAGAGGAGCAGATGAGGGGGAAAAAAAAATCCAGATTATTGGTATGTGAGGGTGTGGTAGTGTATGCCTCTAATCCCGGCTCAGGGTACTGAGGCAGAGATATCACAAAAAGGTTAGGCTAGGAAACTTATCCGAAGCCTGTCTGTAAAATAAAATACATGTATTAACTTCTTGTTTGTTTGTTTGTTTGTTTTTGTTTTTTTTTTTTCCAGACAGGGTTTCTCTGTGTAGCCCTGGCTGTCCTGGAACTTACTCTGTAGGCCAGGCTGGCCTCGAACTCAGAGATCTACCTGCCTCTGCCTCCCGAGTGCTGGAATTAAAGGCGTGTGCCACCACTGCCCGGTAACATTTTTAATTTCATGTATTATCAGTGTGTATGTGCACATGCACATGTAATACATATGTTTGGGTACCAACCTGAAACAATTCACATGTGGGTGTCAGAAGACAGCTTTGTGTAGCAGTTTCTCTCTTGCCAAAAGGTCAGTTGGCCTGACAGTGCACGACTTTAATACCAGATCTCCAGAGACAGAAGCAGACAGATCTCTGAGTTCCAGGATAGCCAGGTCTACAGATCAAGTTACAGACAGGACAGCTAGGGTTACACAGAGAAACCCTCATTAGATAGATACATAGACCGTGTTGGGGGGGGGGGGGGAGAGGGAGAGAGGGAGGGAGGGAGGGAGGAAGGAAGGAAGGAAGGAAGGAAGGAAGGAAGGAAGGAAGGAAAAGCAAAATGGTAGTCTAAGGGAGCAGACACAGCAGTTGAATGCACTTACAACAAAAGCCTAGCCAACTGAGTTATTCAATACTAGAATGACATGGAAGGAAGCAACTGACTCTACAGAATTGCCTACTGTACTCTATAGACATGCTGTGGCATTCGTGCCCCTATACACATATACACACACACTCACACACACACACACACACACACCTTTTTTTATTGGGCTCAGCAGTTAAGGTTACCAGGTTAGGTTGCCACCACTCAGACGGCTCTCAACCATATAAACTCACTCAGGAACACACACATAAATAAAAACAAAAATGAACATTTTTTTTAAAAAGTAGAAATAGTGAAAGTAAAATATGTTTAGATTTTTTTTTTTAATTTGCTAATCCATAAAGCTTGAGGGCCACCAGTGGAAGAGGTCCTTTCGAAATGGTGTGGATGGAGTGAGTCAGAACAAGAAGCTGTTCTAAAGTATGGGGAAGCCCAGGGGACCATGGGTAAGGCAATGGCAGAGCGCAGAGACATACCTGCTCAAAGACTAAGGCTTGGATGACTGCCTAGATGTTGATGCCAAGAAAGAAGGAGTGGCTCACTTAGCTTCTGCTAGCTGGAATTCTTTACCGAGACTAAGCCGTTTTGGGTGGCACTAGCTTTTAAGACTTCTGCCCACTACCACGGAGCCAGCAGAGATGTTGGACGTATGAACTGGGAATCTCCTCAGATGAAGTGAACAAGAGCCATCCGATACTCAGAAGCCAGAAATGTCAGCAAAGGGTCTGAGAAAGTTGACCCTTAACCCTAGTGATAAGACGCTCCCTTCCCCTCGGCCAGAACATGGCGACTAGGGTGAGTGCAGCCGGTTGAGAATAAAAGTGAAAAAATCTTGAGGGATGTTGAAAGCACCTTTCCCGAAGCAAAGGCGCAGATGTCAGCATAGGTGCAGAACGATGCTATGGCAGAGATGAAAAGATTTGTGCATACTGGAAAAAAAACTAAGAAGTCTTAATGGAAATGAAAGTGGCTGGCCATTCCGCTGCTTCGAGCTTGCTGCCTGCTTACATCACGGGGGGGTGGGGGTGGGGGACATCCTTCTTAGAATGCTAGGATAGAAGAAAATAGACCTAAATTGTACATTATTCTTAATGCTATTGATGTCATGCTGCAATGGTAAACACTATTACTTGACATTAAATTGTCCAGCAGTCATTTTTAATAATCTATGCATGAGTTCTATGATATTACAGTTCTTTCATTTTTGTGATATTGAGGCATCTCTTCCCAACTTGTCTATATACAGTGTATGAAATTTGAATGCACGTGGATGACTTCATTATGTCCTTGTTTAATTTGACCCAAAGAAACAAGAGTGAGTCCCAAGTATTCTGTGAGCTTGAGAAGCCTCGAGTCTGAGATTCAATGCAATGACTTGAAAGAATAGAAACAAAATCTGGGGCAGTTTGGTTAGGAGTTAATAATTGGAGTAGATCTTTGAATTTTCTAGCTTGTAAGAATTTGTAATAAAGGCAATCTTGTCTTGCGTTTTAGTAATAAATACACAGAATAGATAAGACTGAGGGGAAGAAAGCTGAAAATCTCCAGTTATGAGCCTGAGAATCAGCTCAGGCGGATGGCATTGGTAACATGAGGTAGCTTGCCTCGTTGTTTGTCCAAACAGATAAAAGGATGATTAACCAGGCCAGTGGTTTTCAAGGGTGGTTCCCAAGGCATTGTATTCAACATTAGCTGGGGTTATGTCAAAAATGCAAATTTTCAGGCCCTACCCGAGAAGAATACTAAATAAAAAACCCTGCAAAAGCCTGAGTTGATGGCTTAAATTCTGTGGGACATTGTGGTGCTTAAGTCTGGTGCTTAAGTTAAGTTTGAAAGCTGAGTCAAGCCTCGTCAGATACATTTTTCTCTCTGACAAGAACTTGGTTTGGGACATGTGAGAATAAGTTGGCTGGCTGTGTGGAAGAAGGGTTGAACATTGGCTACAGAGAGATTATGAGTAAGCAAGCAGTAACGATGACTAAATGAGGCTATTGGCTCACAGCCACAGAGAGGGAGGGTGGCACACACCCTCATGGTGGAGAGCATGCCTATGGCAGTCAAGAGAAACCCAGAGACCCAGTCTGGAAATGTCGGGCATGGAACTTGCCCATTTCCATTCATCCCCAGCCACGTTGCTGCAGATAGATTCCTCTGATAGCCTTATTCCATGTATAGCTTTAAAGTATACTCTTTCCACTTTCTGAAGTGAATCTATGTTCTTAATTTTTTTTTATTAGATGTTTTCTTCATTTACACTTTAAACCCCCTTTCCCGGTTTGAAAGAACCTAGTGGGGAAACCCCCACTCAACTCCAGATTCAGCGTGCACCCAAGAATCACAAACAAACAAACCATCTTGATGTAAATACTTGAGGTAGTTTAATGGCGGAGCTCCGGGTCGGAAACGTATCTCATGCAGGAGACAGTGGATTCGACCACAAGGCTTGGAAGCTAGGGGTTTTTATAGAAAAGGGTCTGGGGCTGGGGGAGGAATTGGCACGGTTTCACATGATTGGTTCATTTAAACATCAGCAGGGAGAAATTGGCTCAGTTTCACATGATTGGTCCATTTAAACATCAGCAGACTGTACATGCAGATTGAGGTAACAGCAGAGCATCCAGTTAACATTTAACTTAGGTCAGAAGGGCGGGAGATAGGGAGGCACCGGGCCAGTCCAGACATTCTTGTATGTCTTCCCTATCTTTATGGCTAGTTGGTTCCTGGAATGACTTTACAGCCTTTGTTCTTTGCTCTAGGCCCAAAAAGCCCTCCTAACTAGCAAGCCGCATGCATCATGGACCTTGAATAAACTTTCTGGCTAGAGCTTTGAAGTCTTGAATTTAGTTTTCTTTCTTTCTTTCAGGTTCCCTCTCTGAAAACTCCCCATCTCTTCCTCCCTCCCCCATTCTTAATTTTTTAAAAGACTTATTTACTTTATATATGTGGGTTCATTGTGGCTGTCTTCAGACACCCCAGAAGAGGGCATCAGATCTCATTATGGATGGTTGTGAGCCACCATGTGGTTGCTGGAATTTGGACTCAGGACCTTTGGAAGAACAGTCAGTGTTCTTAACCACTGAGCCAGCTCTTCAGCCCACCCCTTTTTAAATTTAATTATATGTATATGTGTGTACATGCGAATGGCATGCAGGTGCCTGGGGATACCAAAAGAGGGCGACAGATGCCTGGAACTGGAGTAACAGGCACTGTGGGGGACCTGGCATGGGCACTGGCAACTGAGCTTGGGTCCTCTACAACGGCACACACTCTTAACCACTACTCTCTCTAGCCCCTGAGTCTGTGTTTTTTATTTTATTGTGTTTTATTTTTTAAAGATTTATTTATTTATTTTATATATATGAGTACACTGTAGCTGTCTTCGGACACACCAAAAGAGGGCATCAGATCCCATTACAGAAGGTTGTGAGCCACCATGTGGTTGCTGGGAACTGAACTCAGGACCTCTTTAGAGCAGTCAGTGCTCTTAACCGCTGAGCCACTGCTCCAGCCCAAGCCTATATTTTTAAGGTACAAAAAGATAATATACTTCCAAAGTAGAAGTTAGTTAAAAGATAACTAATTTTTCTTAAATATAAAATTTTTGTAGCCGGGTATAGTGGCGCATGCCTTTAATCCCAGCACTTGGAAGGCAGAGGCAGGCAGATTTCTGAGTTCAAGACCAGCCTGGTCTACAAAGTGAGTTCCAGGACAGCCAGGGCTATACAGAGAAACCCTGTCTCGAAAAAAGAAACAGAAAAAAAAAATTTTGTTGTTTTGGGCTGGTGAGATGGCTCAGCGAGTGAGAGCACTGACTGCTGTTCCAGAGGTCCTGAGTTCAAATCCCAGCAACCACATGGTGGCTCGCAACCACCTGTAATGAGATCTGACACCTTCTTCTGGTGTGTTTGAAGTCAACTACAATGTACTTATGTATGATAATAAATACATCTTTTTTTAAAAGTTTTGTTTTATTTTACTATTGATTGATTGATTTGTGAAACAGGGTCTCATGTAGCTGTGTAGTTGAGGTTGATCTTGAACTTCTGGCCCTCCTGTTTATGCCATGCTGGCAACTGAATCTAGGGCTTCATACATATTGGACAAGCATCCTACCCACTGAGCCACATCTCGAACCCTGTGTGTGTGCTTGTGTCTACACTGCATGCAAAGAAGGCAAGAAGTCAACCTTAAATGGCTTTGCTTAGGAAGCCTGTCCACCTTGGTTGTTCTTAATTTGCATTACATTTCATTATTTGTGTGGGTAGGAATGTATGGACCACAGCACAGGTGTGGAGGTCAAGTTGCAGGAGTCAATAAACTATATGCAGGACATGCATCCCAGAAATCAAACTCCTGTCATCAGGCTTGGCAGCAGATGCCTTTCCCTGCTAAGCTAGTAAGCCATCTTACTAGCTCCGCCCACTTTGTCTTTTGAGACAGAATCTCTCATTAGGACTAGGGGGTTCACTAATTACAGTAGGCTAGTTTTCTAGTGAGCATCAGAGATCCTTCTGTATAAACTACCCTAGCACTGAGATTACAAGAACAGACCACTATGTACAGCTTTGTTTGTTTGTTTGTTTGTTTGTTTTTGTCTTTGAGTCATGGTACTTCTATGTCTCTATGTAGTCCTGGCTGGCCTGGAACATTTTATGAAGACCAGGCTGGCCTTTTGCTCACAGAAATACACACCTCCCTCTGCCACATCTGGCCCATCTCATGTCCAACTCTCTCTCTCTCTCTCTCTCTCTCTCTCTCTCTCTCTCTCTCTCTCTCTCTCTCTCTGTGTGTGTGTGTGTGTGTGTGTGTGTGTGTGTGTGTGTGTGTGTGTGTGTGTTGTAGTAGTGGAGGGGGGCTGGTTTGCTGGAATTCAGAGACCCTCATGCCTAGCTTTTTAAAATGGGTTCTGGGAATTCTTTTGTTTTTTGTTTGTTTGCTTGGTTGGTTGGTTGGTTGGTTGGTTGGTTGGTTGGTTTGGTTTTTTTCTGAGACAAGGTTTCACCATGTCCCCCTGGGCTGGTCTGAATCTCAGTGTATAGAACAGGATGACCTTGAACTCCGAGAGATTCTCTTGCCTTTGCCCCTGAATGCTGGGATTAAAGGCCTGTAACACCACACCTATTTGGTGGTGTCTGTTTTTTATTTTGTTTCTGGTTTTTTGTTTGTTTGTTTGTTTGTTTGTTTGTTTTTGTTGTTTTGGTTTTTGAGACAGGGTTTCTCTGTATAGCCCTGGCTGTCCTGGAACTCACTCTGTAGATTAAAGGCGTGCGCCACCAGCACCTGGCTTGTTTCTGGGTTTTTTGTTTTTGTTTTGTTTTTTTAGACAGAGTCTAGTTTACCCCAGGCTAGCCTCAAGCTATCTATGTATCGGAGATTGATCTCGAACTCCCAATCTCCCTGTTTCCACCTCCCAAGTGGTAGCGTAATAGTGTGAACCAGACTAGGTTGTGGTAGCACAGCCCTCCGGATTACTAGCACTCAGACGCACAAGCCTCTGCTTCCCAAGTGCTGAATTAAAGGTATGCGTCACCACACCCGCTAGGAAGTTAAAGTTCCAGGAACTCCCTAGCTGTAGAGCTCAGTGGTAGAGTGCAGTAAGCGCCTGGGTTCCATTTCTCTGTAGTGCCAAAAAGAAGAAAAGCCCAGTGTGGCGATACACACCTTTAATTCCAAGCACTCAGTAGGCAGAGCAAGGGCAACTCTGTGTGTTTGAGCCCAGGTTGGTCTACACAGTGAGTTCCAGGACAGACAGGGCTATAGAGTGAGACCCTGTCTCAAAAATATATAAAATAAAATAGATGAAAAAAGGAGGAGGAGGAAGAGAGACAACTGCTATACCTTAGACTGTAAGAGAAGTTTTAAATATTGATGACACGTTCACTGGTATCAGAACCTTAAATGCCTTATTACAGTTTACACCCTCCTGTTCACCTGACACCCAGCGCCTCCCAGCACCTGCCCTGCTCTCCTGATGCTTCTGTCGTCTGCTGGCTTTCCTTCCCACTCACGCTCACTCTTGCTCCAGGAGCCTTGTGCTGCTAGCTGAATCCCATCTAGCCCTCACTCCCTGAGCCACAACTTTAAGCCACGTGGCTTGTATTCGGCTTTAGATTTGTTAGTTGGTGGGTGTGCGTTTTCTAGACCTCATCTTAAATGCTTTGGACCAGTTCTCTGTGTCTCTTGTACAGTTCTGTATCCTCTGAGTTACTGAATTGATAAATGGATAGTTGTCTCAATTATTGGGGTGTGGAATCTGCATAACTCAGAGAAATATTTTTATATTTATTGTATGTGTTTGTGTACTTTGCTTATGTGTATGTATGCTTGTGCATCCTGGAACTGAAGTTATGGGTGGCTTCGAACTGCCTTGTGGGTGCTGGGAATTAAACCCAGGTCCTCTGCAAGAGCAACGCATGCTCTTAACCGTTGAGTCATCTCTCATTGACGGATGATTGGTGCTTTGTGCATTCAGATGCTCGTTTCTATGCCCAGACATCTGGTAATAGCCAGGACCATGATATGGTGGAGCATATCCAGTCTCAGTGTTATAGAAAGATTGCTTCCCATCACCCTGCATTGGTTAATAAGTAGAAAAGGACCACAAGGAAGAGAAGGGGGAGAATTACATGGAAAGAACAGGAGTGACCATGAGGGAGGGCACACATGCTCCCGAGCAAGCCAGGGCAAGGCTCAGATGCAGGTAAGGAACCACGCCACGGGAAGGATGCAACCATAGAGGGGAGGGTAGCTCAGAACCTGCCCGGCACAGGCTTTCAGCTTGTTAATAAAAATACCAGGTCTCTGTGTCACTTACTCAGGAGCCAGAACAGGCTGGAGCAGAGCATAGAAACGCCCTGCTGTTATTTGGGAGCAAGGGGGGGGGCATAGAATTACGCTTAAAATCTCTCCAGCTCCCAGGATCCTGTTTAAAGACTTACTTGTTTATTTATTTATTAACTATTTTATTTTTGTGAGGGTGACATTGTAAAGGGTTCGACGGAGTGGTGGTATCTGTCTTATGACAGACCCATTGATGCTTCAGGCTGACTCATTTATGATCCCTTTTCAAGTTTATCTTATTTCTTCCCTAGAGAAGTAAACTCACTCTTTTTTTTTTTTTAAAGATTATTTATTTATTACATGTAAGTACACTGTAGCTGTCTTCAGACACACCAGAAGAGGGAGTCAGATCTCGTTAGGGATGGTTGTGAGCCACCATGTGGTTGCTGGGATTTGAACTCTAGACCTTTGGAAGAGCAGTCGGGTGCTCTTACCTGCTGAGCCATCTCACCAGCCCGTAAACTCACTCTTACTGGAACTTAGTAATAAGTGTTTTGAATTATTAAAATAATGTGTTTTGTGTTTATTCTCTACACTAAGAGCAGAAAATTCTCAAGTCAGAGACCCAATATTTGAAGTGTGTGTGTTTGTGTACGTGTGTGTCTGTCTGTCTGTCTGTCTGTGCCTCTGTGTGTGTCCGTCTGTCTTTGTGTCTGTGCATCTGTGAATGTCTGTGTGTGTGTGTGTGTGTGTGTGTGTGTGTGTCTGTGTGCCTGTGAATGTCTGTGTGTCTGTGTGTGTGTGTCTGTGTGCCTGTGAATGTCTGTGTCTGTGTGTCTGTGTGCCTGTGTATGTCTGTGTGTGAATGTCTGTGTGATGAGACTTGAACACGGATACAGCCCTGCTGGTCTAGTGCTGTATCTCTTTGCCTTTGTCAGCTTTCCATTTTCCAACAGAACAGAACAATCCTCCATAAAGCCGGACTTGGGGAAGAAAACTCAGCCTTGTCTGTGCCTCCCTCCTGCTTCAGAGAGGCAGACAGCTCAGACCAGGATGCTCACACCCTGCCCTTCCTACGGCTTCCCCATAATTAAAACTCACATAAAAAGGGCAGGGATTCAAACGAGTCTGACGCTGCTTCTCACTTTCCAGAGAGTGTTTGGATAGTCACAAAGGAGAACAAAATACAAAGCCTATTGTTGCATGATCCTTTGGCTAAGTCATCGTCTCCTGTCCGAAGTCTCTGTGGAGCCGGTGTTAGTGCCCAGGCCTTCTCTCCCTTTCTACTCCTATCTGCAGCAGGTTTACTAGACTCTCAAAGATGAAAACACTCCAAGAGCAAGCTAGGGAGCTGGAGTTCAGCAACTGACCACTTGAAACCAGTCAGTGCCCTTGAAGCTGGCACACCTGGACAATTTAGGACAGTGGTCAGGTGCAATCTCAAACTGGATTGTGTATCTTCTTCCTTCCTTCCTTCCTTCCTTCCTTCCTTCCTTCCTTCCTTCCTTCCTTCCTTCCTTCCTTCCTTTCTTCCTCCCTCTCCTTCCTTTCTTTTTCTGGTTTTTGGAACAGGGTTTCTTTGTGTAACCTTGGCTGTCTTGGAACCTGCTTTTTAGACCAGGCTGACCTCAAAGGAGGTCTGCCTGCCTCTGCCTCCCAAGTACTAAGATTAAATGTGTGTGCCACCACCACCTGGTGGATATGATACCTTAAAATGGAAATTTCTGGTTTCTTTTGGAGGTTAAAGCATTTAAGCATCCTTATTAAAAGTAGGTTTTGGAAGAATCTAAGCCTACAAACTACTCTTTTTTTTTTGTTTTTGTTTTTTTTGTGACAGGGTTTCTCTGTATAGCTCTGGCTGTCCTGGAACTCACTCTGTAGACCAGGCTGGCCTCGAACTCAGAAATCTGCCTGCCTCTGCCTCCCAACTGCTGGAATTAAAGGCGTATGCCACCACTGCCCGGCCTACAATAACTCTTAAAATTAGATTGTCGGGCTGGCGAGATGGCTAAGCAGGTAAGAGCACTGACTGCTCTTCCGAAGGTCCTGAGTTCAAATCCCAGCAACCACATGGTGGCTCACAGCCATCCATAATGAGATCTGACGTCCTCTTCTGGTGTGTCTGAAGACGACTACAGTGTACTTACATATAATAATAAAATAATTATTTGGGCCAGAGTGAGTGGGGCCGACGGAGCAAGCAGGGTTGACTGGAGAGAGCAGAGATCCTAAGTTCAATTCCCAACAACCACATGAAGGCTCATAACCATCTGTACAGCTACTCATATACATTAAATAAATAAATAAATAAATAAATAAATCTTTTTTTAAAAATTAGATTGTCTTACCATGTGTCTTTTGACAGTTTCTAGAACTTCTATAGCCATATTTGTAAAAATGAACTTTTGGGGATCCGCCCAGATGCCCCATGCAGTGGTAGTTGGAAAGCTGAAGCAGGGTCTCCTGCACCCCAGGCTATCCTTGAACTAGCCATGAATCCAAGACAAGTTCTGACCTTCGGAAACTCCTGCCTCCACCTAAGTGCCGGGATTACAAGTGTGAGGTACCATGCTCAGCCAGTCCTAACTCCCAGCTGGAGAACAGTCTGCCTGGGTAACTGGAGTCTAGTATCAGCCTTCTCAGCAAACCCACCCAGGCAGATAGTAATCACTGCTGACAGCATCCTTCTCAAACTGTAACAGCTTCTGACTTGAACAATGGTGGATAAAAATCTAGCTGCAAGAACAATTAATACAGTCGGTAGATGCTTGCCCAAGGGTTGAGAGGTGCTCTAGTGAATGGAGAAGAAAGGGAGCCACACTCTGCTCACTTTGGAGTCACTGGGCTCAACAAAGATGCCCTTTCTTTCCCAAGCCCCATATGGAAGGGTGCTCTTCAGAGTGGGAAGAATTGAACGAGAGTTGTTTTACTTGTAGGTGATTGATTACCTTTGAACTTCTTTTTTTTTTTAAAGATTTATTTATTTTTTTATTTATGCATATGAGTACACCGTAGCTGTCTTCAGACACAGCAGAAGAGGGCATCAGATCCCATTATGAATGATTGTGAGCCACCATGTGGTTGCTGGGAATTGAACTCAGAACCTCTGGAAGAGCAGTCAGTGCTCTTAACCTCTGAGCCATGTCTCCAGCACACCTTTGAACTTCTAACACTTTGTTTTTATCATCTACACTCCCATTGCTGGGTTGTTTCTTAGCTGAAGCTGTAATTAAATTGGAGCGTTATCGGATTGCATTGTGCATCAGATGTATACACACTGAGTTAAATTTCTATCCTGCATTGTCAGGATTGAAGACCAGATGAAGACCATCAATATCTACACAAGCAAGCAAAAACTGTTCTGTCCCACCAAGTTAAGTGAGTAAGGCAACTCAAAATAATCTTGGGGTGTCTAAATAAGCAAGTTACAGAAGCAAAAAAAGAGCAGTTAGTCATGTCATAGCAAGACGATCGTCACAGCTGTACGTTTTTGGGTTGGGGTCCCTGAGTCAGGGTTACTGGGAACTTATCTTGCAGGGACTGGAGTCAGAGACAAATGATGGGTACCAAAGTGGATACCCTATCATAAAAGGGAGCTTCTTTCACCATAACCATTTGGATAAGATTTTGGTGGTCTTGGTGGCCACCAGGCACACACACAGCACACTTACATGCATGCAAACATTCGCACACATAAATAAGATAAATATCTAGAGAAACCCATAAGCCTCAGCAGAGTCTATTAAGGGTACATGGAGTGATCAGCACGGATGCTGTTGTATTAAAGCTGCCATAGGGGGCTGGAGAGATGGCTCAGTGGTTAAGAGCACTGACTGCTCTTCTGAAGGTCCTGAGTTCAAATCCCAGCAACCACATGGTGGCTCACAACCACCCGTAATGAGATCTGATGCCCTCTTCTGGTGCGTCTGAAAACAGCAACAATGTACTTACATATAATAATAAACAAATATTTGGGCCAGAGAGAGCGGAGCTGGAGCAAGCAGAGGTCCTGAGTTCAATTCCCAGCAACCACATGATGGCTCACAACCATCTGCACAGCTACAGTGTACTCATATACATAAAATAAATAAATAAATCTTTAAAAAAAATAAAACAATAATGCTGTCATAGCCATGAGCTCTGAACAGCAAGTGTGGAAAGGCAGTCAAGGACAGTGCTGTGCACTGTAAAGTACACTGAGTTCCCGCAGCTGACTCTGAGAGGGTGGCACCTGGGTAGGAAGTTCCTTTCTGTCACAGAGCAGTGTGATAGGACCGGACAGTATAAACCAAGCCCATTTCTATGCACAAGAGTTTTATAGCAACAATTAATGTCTTGAGCCTGTTTCTGAACATAAGTCTTCAGAACACACCTCTTTCTCATGTTGAAGAGGGCAGATCTGTGCACACACCTAACCTGGGTTACAACCCTATCCTTCTGAGCTTCCCGGTGTGGAAATGCAGCCGTGCCTGTCCTAGAACTTGCTGTGGACCAAGCTGGCCTTGAACTCATGGAGACCTGCCTGCCTCCGACTCTAGACTGCTGGGATTAAAGTCAAGTGCCACCACCAACCAGCCACACAGCAGGGGCTTTTCTTTCTTTCTTTCTTTTTTTTTTTCAAGACAGGGTTTCTCTGTATAGCCCTGGCTGTCCTGGAACTCACTTTTGTAGACCAGGCTGGCCTCGAACTCAGAAATCCGCCTGCCTTGCCTCCCAGCTGGTCAGGGGCTTTTCTATGTGGACATTACTGTAACCCAGGAACAAATAGGCATTGTAAGCCCCTTTCTGTAAGACCCTGCTAACTTTGGACACACTTTAGGAAGGGAAGGCCGAACTTTACCTAACTAGTAACAGGCTTTGCTTGGTTTGGGGTTTTTTCCTTGTCAATTTCTCATAAGGTCTGTATTCCATGAAACGATGGATGCCACAAACAGAGCGCAGAACCATGCTCTAACTCACATGGTGTCCCCAGCATCCTGTGCATCACAGGACTTACATACAGGCAAAACACCCATACGCACAAAATAAAAATAAATATTACCAAAACTCCACATACACTTCTATTTAGAATTATATTGCATACCAAATACAATCATATTTGTTAGGGTCCAAGAATCACTGAAGGAAGACAGACCCCAGACTCAGATGGTATGCAAAGACAAAGAACATCCATTCTGCAGAAACAGCCAGCATGAATAGATCAACTGTTCATCAAAATGGCAACGACTTGAGGGGCTCGTGGGCCGTTTTTATGCAGACCTAGGGGAACTTTCCAGAAGGTTTAGGCAACCTCTGACATGATTGGTAGAGACAAAGCAGCAACATTAGCACAAGTTTGATTGGTTGCTATGTTGGTTTATCTGTATTTGGAGAGACCTTGAGGAGTCTCAGAAGCCAGCTCAGTTCTGGCCTTGTTATCTGCTCCATCCAGGTGTCCAGGGCTGACTCATCTCCAGACTTGGCCTCCCTAAGTCGGGGCCATCACTGACTAAAGGCCCATTGTCAGTGGCTTCTTCTGAGGAGCCCAGCATACTTTCCGGGGAACTCAAATTTTTATTCCCAAGGTTTTTGGACCTCTCAGTTTCACTTAAAGTTGAAGCTTTGCCAAGTGAAATGGCACACATCTTTAATCCCAGCACTCAGGAGGCAAAAGCAAACAGATTTCTGTGAGTTAGAGACCAACCTGGTCTACATAGTGAGTTCCAGGAAAGCCAGGGCTACATAGTAAGAACCTGTCTCAAAAAGAAGAGGGGCTGGAGAGATGGCTCAGAGGTTAAGAGCACTGACTGCTCTTCCAAAGGCCCTGAGTTCAAATCCCAGCAACCACATGGTAGCTCACAACCATCCATAATGAGATCCGATGCTCTCTTCTGGTGAGTCTGAAAACAGCTACAGTGTACTTACATATAAGAGAGAGAGAGAGAGAGAGAGAGAGAGAGAGAGAGAGAGAGAGAGAGAACTGACTGCTCTTCCAGAAATCCTGAGCTCAATTCCCAGCCACCACATGGTGGCTCACAACCATCTGTAATGGGATCGGATGCTCTCCTTTGGTGTATCTGAAGATAATGACAGTGTATTCATATACATAAAATAGATAAATCTTGGGGAGGGGGTGAAGAAAAAGAGGAAGAGGGGGAAGTGGAAGAAGAAGGAGGCAGAGGAGAAGAAAGACGAGTTATTTTAAGGTCAGCAAGCTGTCTCAGTAAGTAGAACTGCCTAAGTTCAATCCCCAAATCCTTCAAGGTAGAAGAGAAATGACTTCTGACAGCTGACTTCTGACCACCACATGAACTCTATGGTGCATGAGCACCAACACACACACAGCACATATACCATACACACACAGAAACACACAACACACACACAGCACACATACCACACACACACAGAAACACACAACACACACACAGCACACATACCACACACACACAGAAACACACAACACATACACACACAGAAGCACACATACCACACACACACAGAAACACACAACACATACACACACAGAAACACACAACACACACAGCACATATACCATACACACACACACACACACAACTTTTAACAGATCCTTTATCTATCTGTAGCCCCTGTAAGGCTGAAGCAGGAAGATCACAAACCAATTTGGGCTACACAGTGAGTCTCAGGCTATTCTGAGTAAAAGTGAGACCCTATGTCAGTGTGTGTGTGTGTGTGTGTGTGTGTGTGTGTGTGTGTGTGTGTGTGTGTCCATCCATCTGTAAAACACTAAGAAAAAGTAATTTACTACAGAGTGAGTTCCAGGACAGCCAGGGCTATACAGAGAAAGCCTGTTATGAAAATCAAAAAAAAAAAAAAAGAAAGAAAGAGAGAAAGAAAGAAAGAAAGAAAGAAAGAAAGAAAGAAAGAAAGAAAGAAAGAAAGAAGAAAGAAAGAAGAAAGAAAGAGAGAGAAAAGAAAAGAAAAAGAAAAGGTAATTTAAATGTTCTTGTGATTGTTGTATTTAACAGGGTTGACAGTCTCCTGAGAAATGACAAAGGTTCACTGTAAGCATAACCTTGAAGTGCTGGAATTGGCAGCAGAGTCCACAGAACAGGGCTGACTTTCTGCTCCCAAGGTCACATTCTGGATTGGTTGTGAAGAATACTAGAGATGTGAGAGATGTGTCTATACACATATAGCAGAGCATAAAGCACGACTACAAGGATCGCTCTCAATAAAGAAGCAAAAAGAAAAATACTTGGGACCTTTTTCCCACCCCATATGCGCTAGGCCAGAGCTCCACCTCTGAGCTGTACCCTGACACTATAAGCAAGCTCTTCAGCTGCTTCTGCCTGCTTCAAAAAATAGGGGAACTGGGCTGCGTAACACCAAGGCCCCATATTGCCAGCAGCCCTGTTCCTTTTTAGGAACAAAAGGATCTTGTGGTTGAGACAGAACTAACAACAGTGAGCAGAGGACAGAGACCGAACTGCAGTGTCATTCACTCGGTAATGAAATATGAGGCACTCCATCATCACCGCGACACCCACAATTACAGCAGTCTGCCAGCACTTGCTGTAAAAAGAGCTCACTGTGCTCTCAAGATAGCCCAGTACAGATGTCAAGAAGTCCCGGTTCCTATCAGGGTTCCGGTCTTCTGAGCATCCCTCCTTCCTCAGGCACTTGTCCTGATAGGACCAGTCTCCACTCTGGAGAGTGTAAACTACTGGAGGGATATAGCCTTGTTCAAATCTCTATCCCATCTTACTATACAAAATGTCTTGCAGCTAGATAATAAGTATCATCAGATGATCACATATGGAGCAAGTACATTCCACACAAAATATTCATGTTTCCTTTATGCTAATTAAATAGATGACCCACGTAACAGGTTCATCCCCCTCTAGGAAGTACTAGCGGGCTGTTTATAGACTTTTATTAAACTGCAGCACCCTGGTGGCTCAGCACAGTGAGGAATGGTCTATATTGCCTGTTAATCTTTGAGTTCAGCTCAGCGAAGATGCACTTGCTGTGTCTTGCACCTTGTAAGCCTGGTACTTCACAACAAAGATACTAAGTTAATAGTCGATGATGGTCACGATCAACAGGAAAGGGACTAGCTTGTAAGGATTCCGGATCATTGATTACTACATTCATTCAAATGTTTGTTTCCAGAAGGACACTGCTTTGGGGTAACAGGTTCTGATCTTGGTAGGAGAGCCTGCAGCCTCTCTGAGCTCATTCCAAGGAAAGCCTTCTGGTAGAGTACTTTATCTTTTTAGCGTTCTTGAAAACTAGTGAATTTGGAAGAGAATAAAATGTAAGGGATGGAGGGTGTTGGGGGAAAAATGAAGGGAAGGAAGAAAGCAAAAGAGAGAAACAAGTTTTTTATTTATTTTGTTTTGGGGTTGTGGGGATTTGTTTGTTTATTGTTTTGTTTTGTTGTTGTTTTTTTCAAGACAGGGTTTCTCTGTATAGCCCTGGCTATACTGGAACTCACTTTGTAGACCAGGCTGGCCTTGAACTCAGACATCCACCTGCCTCTGCCTCCCGAGTGCTGGGATTAAAGGTGTGTGCCACCACACCCGGCTATAAAAAAATATTTTTTTTTGGTTTTGTTGTTTTTAAAGACAGGTTTGTCTGTCCTGGAACTTGCTCTGTAGACCAGACTGGTCTTGAACTCACAGAGTTCTGATTCATCGTCACTTTGTCACTCAATTGGACATCATTTTCAAACATGGATGCTTCTATGAACTCATTTTACCTTTTTTTGTTTGAGATTAAAGGTATGTCTGCATTCCAGCTAGAGGATTAAAGCTGTGTGTTCAAGGATGAGCCACGCCACAGCTAGAAACAGTTTTGTTTGGTTTTGGGTTAACCCAAACCTGTGTTCCACTCACATTTGGCTCCAAAACAAGATAACTCTATTTCCTTTGAAGTGAGAGTTGTGAGGTGGCTGGTGGATTGTGCACGCCTTTAATCCCAGCACTCAGGAGACAGAGGCAGGCGGATTTCTGAGTTGGAGGCCAGCCTGGTCTACAAAGTGAGTTCCAGGACAGCCAGGGCTACGCAGAGAAACCCTGTCTTGAAAAACTAACTAACTAACTAACTAACTAACTAACTAAATAAATAAATAAATAAATAAATACTCCAGCCTGTTTTGTTTGTTTGTTTGATTGTTTTGTTTGTTTGCTTGCTTTTGGTTTTTGGTTTTTCCAGACAGGGTTTCGCTGTGTAGTCCTTCAAGTCTGTTAATTACTTAATCTTTGCAGTTTTCTTTTTAAACTGGATATAACTTTACATGCTGTGTAATAAAACACAGGACACACACACACCTTCGCATGTATGTATGCAGACTCTCTGAGGACTCACAAGAAATGACAAAATGGGACATAGCTGAGAGAAAAACACAGGTGGAGTGCTGTGAATCCTTTGCACAGTTTCATGTGCACATGCTCAGTTACTGAGTGTTATATGCACACTCTTCACGACTCAATAGGAAAGTTTAATGAGCATAAATGGCAAGCAGAAGCCTGGGAATGAAGAGCCTCACATACTTTTAAAGCTTTATGCACTCATGTGATTTCCCTTCAGTTTCACTTGTACCAAAATTGACATTTGAAGGAAAAGCACGTGTGTGCATGGTTACACTGGGTGGGAAGTGGGGAGCAAATAATGTTTTGATGTTTAAGATAATAACTGAAACATTTTGGCCACTGGCAAATGTGGGAAAGAATGCAAGTATCAAAAATCTCCAGATAAGGTTTCCCAGAGTGCCCTGGGCAGTTTCTGTCCTCACAATAGACGCTGTGTTGAAACAGGTTTGCTGTGCCCAGCCTCCACCCATAGGCTGTGCGACTTAGGGGCTTTCCTGTACGACTAAGTCTGACAGGACAGCTTGCACCACACTTTAAATCCGAATTACTACCTTGGATCCCAAACACAATTTGAGTGGTGAAATGGGCTACCTCAAATCCTTCCCCTGAAAAATATGAGAGAGAGAGATATTTAATATTTAATATATTTGGAAGTATCTTAGTTAGGGTTTGTTAGGGTTTATAGTTTTACTGCTGTGAACAGACACTATGACCAAGGCAACTCTTTTTTTTTTCTTTTCTTTTTTCGTTTTTCAAGACAGGGTTTCTCTGTGCAGCCCTGGCTGTCCTGGAACTCACTTTGTAGACCAGGCTGGCCTCAAACTCAGAAATCCGAACCAAGGCAACTCTTATAAAGGACATTTAGTTGGGGCTGGCTTATAGGTTCAGAGGTTCAGTCCAGTATCATCAAGGTGGGAGCATGGCAGCACCCAGGTAGGCATGGTGCAGAAGGAGCTAAAAGGTCAACATCTTCATCTTAAGGCTGCTAGCAGAATACTGACTTCCAGGGAGCTAGGATGAGAGTGGCACACCTACTCCAACAAGGCCACACCTTCTAATAGTGCCACTCCCTGGGCCGAGCATATACAAACCATAACAGGAATTAAATGTTGAGTGACCATGGCCTGGGAACACAGATTCAGGATACTTTTTGAAATCCATGTTCCAACATGTAAGCAGTTTCATGAGGGTTTATAGTCTTATAAAACAAAGATAGTCATAATCAAAGCAAGTTTAAAACACATTGATGAGTATGTCAGAGAGGCGGGTACAGCAAGGTGGGGGAAGCTTTTGGCTTCAGCTGTTATCTGATGACAGTCTTAGCTTTGTGTGTTGGTGGAAGTTAATGGTCTGCTAAGCTAATAGATTCTAAAAGACTTTTTAAAAAAATTCCAATGCAGAGGTGGTCAAGGAATAGTTATTTGGGAGCTGAAGTTAACCTAAGATAAGGTAACTGGGCTCTGGAGCTGAAACATTCCAACCTCCCCACATCACTGAAAGATTTTTTTGTTTTGTTTTGTTTTGTTTTTCGAGACAGGGTTTCTCTGTGCAGGCCTGGCTGTCCTGGAACTCACTCTGTAGACCAGGCTGGCCTCGAACTCCAATCACTGAAGTTTTAATCAGTCTTTGCAGACATAACTTCTTTTAGGGGGTTCTCCTGCACAATATTTAACTTTTAGGAGTTTCCAACAGCTTCATTGTGGTATTACTGTCACATCCAATAAGACACACATAGTAGGGCAGAAGAGGTGATTCAGAGGTTTAAGAGTGAGTACTTGCTCTTGCAGAGAGGTACTGAGTTCCAGCATTCATGTTGCATGGCCTGTAGTAACTCTAGCCTCTTCAGGTACTAGCACAGACGAGTGCAGGAGCACTCTCTCTCTCTCTCATTCACACTTTAAAAATGTCCCATTAATTAATTTATTTATTCACTTTACATCCCAGTTACAGCCCTCCTTCCACCACTCCCCCCTCCCACAGCCTCTCCTCCCTTCCCCCTCCCCTTCTCCTCTGACACATCAAGCCACTGCAGGACTAGGCACATCCTCTCCCACTGAGACCGGACAAGGTGACCCAGTTAGGGGAACAGAATTCACAGGAAGGCAACAGATTCAGGGACAGCCACTTCCCCAGTTGTTGGGAGACCTGCATGAAGGCCAAGCTGCATTTTGCTGGGGGCTGGGGGGGGGGTGTTAGGGAAACTGAGTCCCTTTGGTTGGTGGTCCAATCTTTTGGAGCCCCCAAGGGTCCAGGTTAGTTGACTATGTTGGTCTTCCTGTTGGGAGACACACAGGTGCACAGACACACACACATACACTTAAAAAAAAACTTTAAAGTTTTATAACTATATATTTAAAGAAAAATGTGACATTTTCTTCTTTCTCTATTCTTTTCCTTTCTTTGCGACAAGTTCTCACTGTTTAGTTCTGGATGGCCTGGAATTCACTTTATAGACCAGGCTGGGCTTGAACTTACAGAGATCCACCTATCCCTGCCTCTTGAGGGTGTTGGGACTGAGGGAGTGTGCTGCCATTCTGGGCTTTATTTCTCTAAAGTTGAGGCATTTCTTCCAGGAGTGACATAGAATAGTGTTGAGGGAAGTGTGGCACCTTGACTAGAATGTCTGATATCCAGTCACTAGCTCGTCTTCTGGATTGTCAGTCTTTAGTAGATAGCTATCACACAATGTCCTCATGGCAGCCTGCTCTGTACCAGGCAAGCAAGCACTCACTCACCTAGCCTGCCTTTGAGGATCTCCATCCAGGTGTTGGTGGTGGACTCAGGAGCTTCTGGTGACCTGTCCTTCAGGTCCTAGCACTGGGCACTGGATATTTTCCATTAACTTCCCACCAAGTCAGTGATCTCGCTTTTAAACAAGCTAATGACCTCCTCTAGCTTTTGTGAGCATGTCCTACAGCTGTGACATCCTTGCTGCATGTCACAATCTTCTCAGTGTTGGCTAGTTCAGTCTTCACTTAGATTGCATTTATTATCAATTCATTAATTGATTATCATGTCTACGTGTGTTTTGCCTGCATGTATAAGCAATCATTGCATGCCTGGTGCCTGCAAAGGCCAAAAGAAGGCCCAGGATTCCTAGGAATTGGATTAGAGATGGTTGTGAGCTGCCATGAGGATGCTGAGAATCAAACCTGCAACCTCTAGAAGAGCGGCCAGTGCTCTCAACGATGGAGCCATTTCTCCGGCTGCTTCTTTCTTCCTTTCTTTCTTTCTTTCCTTTCTTTCTTTCTTCCTTCCTTCCTTCCTTCCTTCCTTCCTTCCTTCCTTCCTTCCTTTCTTTCTCTCTCTATCTCTCCCTCTCTCTCTCTCTCTCTTTCTTTCTTTCTTAGATTTTTTTCATTTAAAAAAAATTTTTTTTTTCGAGACAGGGTTTCTCTGTGTAGCCCTGGCTGTCCTGGAACTAACTCTGTAGATCAGGCTGGCCTCGAACTCAGAAATCCACCTGCCTCTGCCTCCCGAGTGCTGGAATTAAAGGCGTGTGCCATCACTGCCCAGCTCTATTTCTTTCTAACACTTTTATTTATGTGTATCTTTATGTGAGCACACGCATGTGCATGAGGGTGCCAGAGCTGGAATTATAGGTGGTTGTGAGCCACCCAGTATGAGTCCTGGACATCAAACTCTGGTTCTCTGCAAGTACAGCCAGTACTCATAACCATGAGTCATCGCTCATGTCCTGTGCATTTAAACTCAGCAGGTGCCACTCCCCAACCTTACACTTGTCCTGTTCCTGGTTGTTCTCTATAGCCTCCTGCATGCATTTATTGAAGGTGATTGTCCCTGCTGTTTCCACTTTACCTGTTGCTTCAGGCTATATTTTAAAAGGTTGGAGCAGATGATGACAAATCCATTCCTATAGGCCTTGAGGAGCACCTCAGGGTTGGGCAGGGAGGACAACCTGGTTCCATGTTCTTGGTCTATATGCTGTCAAACAGGAAGGAGCCATGACGGTGTTCCACGAAGGCTATGAGACACTGCCTTACTATGTAGCTTTGGGTGGCCTGGAGTTTACTATATAGGCCAGGTTGTTCTCAGACTCCCAGAGATCTGCCTGTCTCTGTCTCCAGAGAGCTGGGATTACAGGTGTGTACCACACACCCAATAGCTGTGAACACAACATCTAAGAGCACTTTCAGTAGGCCCCATCCAAAAGAGCTTTTAGAATGTCATTACAGATGCCATAGGTAAGGTTAGAACATTCAGTCAGTGGCTGATAAGAACAGGGGGGAGAAACTGGATGGCCAACTCAGTGCAAAACAGCCCTAAAGAAAAGGTACTGGTTTCTTTCTTGGTTAAAAGCCAAAGTGTCCTTGAGAAATTCCATAGTCCCATTCTTGCCAACAGTGGGAGACACCACAAAGGGGTGTGGCTTTCCCTCTGTCTTTTTCCCTTTTTTAGAAACCATATTGAGAATATGACCAAAAACCCACAAGGGCCTGGATACCTGGAGTGAAAACTTAGACTGACCAGCTCACTGCATCCACATTCTTTGTCCTGGACAGCCTTGTTAAGTCCAAGGCAGTAAGACTACTTGATACTCCAATCCCATGTGCCTCCAGACAAGAGCTTTGTCCTCCCCCCTCCCCCCATAATAAATAAAGTTTTCTGCATCTCATCTTCTGTGATCCGGGAACCTCATGAGACAAAACCCCAGAAACCTGCTGGTTGGGATGGCTTTGGTGCCCATTGCGTTTATGGGACCCCAGTCTCTCAAGCTAAGTACCACAGAGATGAGAAAGGGTTTCAACACTCTTGTCTTAGTCAGGGTTTCTATTTATGCACAAAACATCATAGCCGAGAAGCAAGTTGGGGAGGAAAGGGTTTATTCAGCTTACACTTCCACATTGCTGTTCATCACCAAAGGAAGTCAGGACTGAGACTCACAAAGGGCAGGAACTTGGAGGCAGGGACTGATGCAGAGGCCATGGAGGGGTACTGTTTACTGGATTGCTTCCCCTGGCTTTCTCTGATTGCTTTTTTTCTTTTTCCTGGAGACAGGGTTTCCCTGGCTGTCCTGGAACTCATTATGTAGACCAGGCTAGCCTCGAACTCAGAAATTCACTTGCCTCTGCATCCCGAGTGCTGGGATTAAAGGCGTGCGCCACCACGCCCAGCTTCAAGACAGGGATTTTCTGTGTAACAGAGCCCTGGCTGTCCTGGACTCACTTTGCACATCAGGCTGACCTTGAACTCACAGAAATCTGTTGGCTTAGACTTTTCAAAACCTACTTTTAATAAGGGTTCTTAAGGGCCGGGCGTGGTGGCGCATGCCTTTAATCCCTAAGGCAGAGGCAGGCAGATTTCTGAGTTCAAGGCCAGCCTGGTCTACAGAGTGAGTTCCAGGAAAGCCAGGGCTATACAGAGAAACCCTGTCTCGGGGGAAAAAAAAAAGGGGGGGGGGTTCTTAAATGGTTTGATCTCCCTTCTAGCCCACCACCCACAAGAAGTAGTGGAAAAGAAAGGTTATTAGGATACGGGGGAAATTGACCTTCTAAGAAATAGTTCTTTGAAGCGAATCCAACCTGCATTGTCAGTCCGGATATCAGCAGTGGCAGTTCCATCCACTCGCAAACACCATTCACAAATCAACAATGGCGGGTTGATCTAGAAGAAGCATCGAGTCTCTGCTGTATGCTGTTTAGAAGTAGTTCTTTGAGGTGATTTCAATCTCCAATTGTCAAGATACCAGCAGTCCAGTTCAGTAGTGACAGGACAGCAAACAGGAATCGGCAGCGGTGGCACGACCCAGTGGAAACAGCCAGGCCTCTGCCAAATTGGCACCAGTCGGCAGAAGTGTCCAGGACCAGTCGGGATGCCAGAAGAAGTTCTCTGCCTTGCCTCTCACAACAAAGTAATCAGCGAAAACAAAGACTGGAGACCAACAAACTGTTACCAACTAGCTATGCAAGCCTGCTGTCACTGTTAGTTGGGTCCTATTTATACTACAGTGTACTCATATAAATTTTTTTTTTTTTTTTTGGTTTTTTGAGACAGGGTTTCTCTGTATAGCCCTGGCTGTCCTGGAACTCACTTTGTAGACCAGGCTGGCCTTGAACTCAGGAATCTGCCTGTCTCTGCCTCCTGAGTGCTGGGATTAAAGGCGTGCGCCACTACACCCGGCAATAAATCTTTTTTTAAAAAAATGGCTATGCCTTAAAAAAAAAAAAAAAAGAAATCTTAAAGTGAGTGAGGAGGGGCCAAGCAGCTCCTCTTATATTGGCTGTGATCTTGCTGTTGCTAGGTAACTGTGGGGGAGTCTAGCCAGAATGCCAGAAGCTTGGGACATTGCCTCTCTTGTGGGGGCTGTGGGGGAGGTAACTTTGACAGGAGCCAGGGTCCAGGAGACGTGATCGAACGCCTTCCATCCCATGTAGGTGGAAATTAACATCCACGGGTCGCCCCACAGGGGTTCAAGACCTCAGCTCAACTGGAAACCGGGCTGTCTGTGCATAGCCCATTGCCCCACACCCAGTGGGTACCAACCCCAGCTTGTTACATCAAGTTGCAGCAGGACTAACAACATCCTCTTTCACTGAGGCTATACAAGGCAGCCCCTAAAGGTAGGCAACGGAGTCAGAGATAGCCCCTGCTCTAATTGTTAGGAGACCCACATGAAGACTAAGCTGTATATCTGGTACATGGGGGTGGGGGGACTACCAGCCCAGGCATGCTCTTTGGTTGGGGGTTCAGTCTCTGTGAGCCCCCATGGACCCAGGTCAGTTGACTCTGTAGGTTTTCTTGTTGCTGTCCTTGACCCCTCCAGCTCCCCCAAGCTTTCCCTTGACTCTTCCAAGCGCCACCTATTGTTTGGCTGTGGGTCTCTGAATCTGTTTCCATCTGCTGCTGGGTAGAGCCCCTCAGAAGACTGTTATGCTAGACTCCTATCTGCAAGCACAGCATAGTGCCAGGGGTTGGCTCTCTCTCCCATGGGTTGGGCCAGTCACTGGTTGGCCGTTCCCTCGGTCTCTGCTTCATTTTAATCCCTATACTTCTTGTACACAGGTTCTTTTATGCCAATATTAATTACTAATACTAATTCTCACATCATACCACACAGTAAATATGTCTGCAAATGTATGACTCACAGACTGAGTACAAGTTAATGAGCCTGCAGGAGAGCCATGGGTCTACCATCTTGACCTGGCCTATTAGTTCCAAATTCTCCAGTTTGCAATAGGAGCACAGAACCTGACATTGTGTTTAGCTTTTATGTATATAGCAATAATTAAAGATAGTATCAACTTGTGGGAGGGCCCGGGGGGGGGGGGTAATGCAATTTTATTTCAATTAAAAACATACAGGAAAGATTCAACATTCTGTATGAATGTTGTCTACATATATGTATGTGTGCCACATGCATGCAGTCCAAATAAGAGGGTGGTGGATTCCTTGTAACTGAGTTTCCAGACAGCTATGATGTTATACAGGTGCTGGGCCTGAACCTGGGTACTTTGCAAGAGCAGCCAGTGCTCTAAACTGGGAAGCCATTTCTCTAGCCCTTGTTTTGTTGTGGTGGTGGTTTTAAGCCATTATGAATGGAAATTTTGTAGCAGCTGGACAAGGTGGCACATATATTTGATACCAGCACAAATTAAGAGGCCAACACATAGGAAAGTCTATAGAGAAGAAACAAAAGGAAGCTTGGTTGACCTGGAACTTGCTCTGTAGACCAGGCTGGCCTTGAACTTTAATCTGTCTGTTTCTGTCTCCTGAACACTAGAATTAAAGACGAGGGTCACCTTATATAGTCCTGGAGCTATGTAGACCAGGCTGGTCAAAACCTCAGACCCTGCTGTTGCCTTAAAGCTTAAAGTTTTTGGCAGGTCTCTCATCTTGGTGCCAGAACTGAGCAGAACAGGCACCCCTGTATTGTTCCTTTTAGAGGACATGCTGGCTTTCCCTTTAGTATGTTGCTATAGGTTCATTGCAGTCGTTGTTACCATGGTTACACTTCTCAAAGCCTTTTCTGCACTACAGAGACTAGACCTGAGATGAGTCCAGACTGGTCTTTTTGATCTCCTGGAGCTTGAGGTTAAAGATAGTTACAAGCTGCTGTAGGTGCTGGGAATCAAACCTGGTACCTGTGGAAGAACACCAGTGCTTGTGTGGGCCAAAGGGCTCCATCATGCCCGGCGGTGGTGGTGCACACCTTTAATCCCAGCACTTGGGAGGCAGAGGCAGACAGATTTCTGAGTTCAAGGCCAGCCTGGTCTACAAAGTGAGTTCCAGGACAGCCAGGGCTACACAGAGAAACCCTGTCTCGAGGAAAAAAAAAAAAAAAAGAGGCTCCATCACATGGTGGTTTCTCAGTATGTTCATAGCACACTTGTTGCTACTTTGTTCACGATGCAGTCTTCTCTCTTTCAAGTCTCAATTTTCACTATTTCCTGTCTATCTGTTTTTATTGGCACATCCTCATTTCAGTGATCTTGTCCACTTCTATACCATCTTGTGCCAATGGGCTGTCTAGTTTTATACACTGAGCACTTTTATTCTTCATGCATCTGGGCTTGGCCCTATGATCAGCATTACTGCATACCTACACACTGTGTCTAAGGGGGCATACATTTTGGGGTTGGACCTCTCACTTAAGGTTGTCATTCCTTGGCAGCCAGGGTCTTTACTAGCAAAGCCACTTCACCATTCCATTGGTCACTTAGAAATGGTGTGTACAGGTTAATCAAAGTTCTGCTGTCATCAGAACCAGACAGCTGTACATTTGGGGGAATTTTAATTTGTCAAAGTTAACAGCAATTGCTCAGCCTTCTGACTGCTAATCACACCGGGACCAGCAGACACTTTTTGACTGACCAAAGGAAATAGAAGAAAAACAGAAGTCAGGAAGTACAGAACTCAACTGAAGCACAAGCAATTCATGGGGACAGTCCCTGAAGAAAGGGACAGGATGCAGAGCCAGCAGCACCTCTTCCATTACAGCAAGACAGTGGGGAGGCAGAAACAAAATCAGTAGCACATATTTTTACCAGAGAGTAAAATTAGAATGTCTATTCTTAAGTAGTAGTACATACATCCACACACACACAGCTATAGGGCTCAAGAGAGCCTCTTGCCTCAGGCTACTTCAAGCCTAGAGTAATACTAAGCTCCCACCCCGTTCCTTAAACAGAAATCCAGCCAATCCAATCTTCTAACATAAGCCCATCAGAACATAGCATTTATCTAATAGCTTTCAGCTTACTAGACACCTAGTCAATTTAAAACGTGACCAAGAGCGAGCAGAGTGCTTGCCAAGCAAATGTCAATAAACATTGTCTACGAAGCCCTACTGATGGCTCAAAGTTGTCACTTCTACCTTCAAATGTTTTAAATTCTCTGGGTTTTAGTTAAGTAGACACCAAACAGAAAACTTTCTCAATGTTACTAGACAATTAAGCAAACTTTTATTGAAGCTTACATTGTGGTACAGAAATACATTTCAGCTGATTAAAAGTCCAACACCAACAAAGAGAAATTATGGCACCAAAACTTCCCCACCTGTAATTAGACTAGATCACTAGTTTACCTACAGTTGTTCTAGGCTTTGTTCCACACAAACCTATGCAATTCTCAACATTAGGATTCTTAATTTAAGACGGGGAAATCAGACCTCAAGCCAAAATCTACTGGGTTACAAAATCCAGCTTAAATAAGCACTGGCCCTCCAAATAGCAATTCAAAATAGGTGCTGTGCTCATTACAGAATCAGACAGATAAAGCTGACCGAAAGCTTCCCCAAAGAAGCCTTCAATCAACACCGTGTAGAAAGAGTCCAGACAGTGTTCCAACCACTTGATCTCAAACCAAGTAGACTCTGTTTAGAAACGCTAAAAAAGTGTTTCGTTATAAATACGGAAGGAACAAAACATCACTGCATCAGTCCAGAAACTACCAAGAAAACAGAAGGGCAATAAATAGGGAGTTTAGTCCAGTTTGCTCTTTTCTGTTTAAGTCCCACCAACATGCCGACTCTTCAACGCCCATTATTTCTAGTGCCATTAAATAGATTCAGAATATTGCGCCGTTCCATCCATTCATACATTCACTATCTGGCTGAGTAACCTGGAGAGGCCTCCTCCCTCTGGTCAGTCATTCATCTGATCATCTGAAGGCCACGGTGAAAGGAAGACCAGAGACCAGCTGACGGTAGGACAAGTAGAAACCAGATTCTCCTTCGAATCAAAATCTCCTTTAGTAAATAAAACCTGGTGGCAACGGCAGCACTTACTGAGGTCAGAATGCTAGGACTACATTTCTGCTTTGACATAGTGGACATTCCTATCACTTAGTAAATTAGTGAGGGCATAGTAGGCACTCCATTAACGCTAATTAAGGTGCACTGCACAGCCTATCATTTCCATGGAGTTTTCTTTAATGGGTTCTCCTTGCTCATCGCCCTGGAGACTGTGAGTTCTTTTCATTTGATACATTCAGTTTTGTCATTTATCTTCCACAGAAGTTCATGCCAATAAAGAGACCACATTCTTATGTCTTAGGAAAAAAAATTAAGCAAGGGACCATCTCCAAACTCTCACCTGGGGTGTAAAATTATAATATAAGCCCACAGTGTAACAGTGTATTGCTTCATCAAAGGTGGTGGAAAAACTATAGGACTCTAAATGCAGGAGCAATTATTAAAACAGCAGAACATAAAACAAGCAACTGGAGTCATTTTCTTACAAAGACTCAACTTGTGGAAGAAAAACTTTAATTGCCATTGCATAAAACACCTGTATGAAGTAGAAATTGGTTTTGAGTAACATTAGTAGAGAATATGCCCTAGAAAGTGGAGGTGCCTGGATGTAAAAACTCTGGCAGCAATTTAATAGAACAGTCACAGATGTCAGCTGAGGCCGCATCTAATGGGGACGAAAGCCTTGTCTGTGGGGAATTTTGGATGATGCCTGCAGAAATATTACACTGTGCATAAACCAAATTGTATCATTTTCACAAGTGTCGTAAAGATTCATACAGTCAAAGGTCTTTTCTACATGCACTTCAGTTCCACAGCAAGAGTGGCATAGAACACCTAAACACAGAAGAGAGCATTCATGCAAGATACCTAACTCCTTGATATAATAATGCATACACTTCAAAATGATTGCACTATCATTACACCTAGGGCTTTCTGCAACTACGAGGTGGTGGTCATGGTCAGCATGGCCCTCAGGATCAGCATCTAGAAAGCAGCCACCACCTCCTGTGTGTCTTCTCTTTTTGCGTTTTTTCTTCTTCATTTTTCCTAATCAACTCTGCTGTTGTTGCTGTTTCTTAGCAAAACTGGTAAAAACAAAATTGTAATCGTTGAACATAGCACTCTGGCAATCAAGACGTTTAAAGCCGTCAATCTTCTGGGGCGAAGAAAGCACTGTGCGACATTTAGAACTCTGGGGAAAAGTTGAAACAAGCATTAGTACTTCTCACCACTAGAATATTTTCAGACATAACAGTAATGCCATGAATAGATGACTTTCTTAAAACTATGCATTTAAAAAGATTGATATTTCAAGTGTTTGTGTGTCCATGCCCCTGTGAGCCACTCGCCCACCGCGCTGCTGAGAGAAAGCCAAGTGCTCTGAACAGATGAGCTCTCTCCACCCAAACCACAGCATTTTATAGCATCCTCTTTTTTGTTTTTGTTTTTGTTTTTTTTTTTTTTTTGCATTTTGTTTGTTTTCCGCATAGGTGGGGAAGCAGGGTTGTCTGTCAACAGGGAGGGAGTGTCAGCAGCACAGGCGCTCGCTCACTAGCCTGGTGCCCCTCCCCCGATGACTAAAAACCTAAAGAAGCATTTTAGGTTTCTCTGCCCAGCCCAGGCTGGGAAGTGCTTGCCTAGCATACACAAGACCTTGAAGACCTTGGATAGCCGAGAGAGAGAGAGAGAGAGAGAGAGAGAGAGAGAGAGAGAGAGAGACAGAGAGAGAGAGAGAGAGAGAGAGAGAGAGAGAGAGAGAGAGAGACAGAGAGAGACAGAGAGAGACAGAGAGACAGAGAGAGACAGAGACAGAGAGACAACAAAACACAAGTCAAGGTACCTGATTAACAAACAAGGTGGTCACAAATTTTCCTGGCTTGAAGACTTCCACAACTTTCCTGATCAGGTCGTCATAGGAGGTCTGACTTAGGTTTGTTTCAAAGCTAACATAAGAAAATTCTGGTTCTGGAGTGATGTGAATAGTCCAATATGTTCCCTTTGAGAAAAGTTATTAACAGAAAGTTAATATTAAACAAAAGTTGTTATTAACAGAAAGGAGAAGATACAGATATTAAAATATTCAGGCTAACAGCTACTCACATCCGATTTCATTCCATTCATCGAGTAGCCACAAGGATTGAACAGTGTGGCATCAATGACAGAACCTGGTATCAGGTCACGAATTCCACTCTCACGAGTGACATCCTTTGCAGTAACACCATCTTTCATGTAGAACTGGTCCATAACTGCTGGGTCAAGCTCACTCATCAGAATTTCCAGTGTTTGATCTGGCTGACTGATTACTCGGCTCTCTGGGAAATCCAAAGTATACAAGTACCTATGTAGAAGTAAAACAAGTTTTACCTCAGAACGACAGGTTACAGAGAAACCCAGTCTTAAAACCACTATTAGCCTATAGTGGGAAGGGGGTGCTTCATGAGCCCCCAATCTTAACAGGAAAGACAGGGAAAGCCGGGCATGGCAGTGCACGCCTTTAATCCCAGCATTCGGGAGGCAGAGGCAGGCGGATTTCCAGGACAGCTAGGGCTATACTCGAAAAACCAAGGGGGCTGGAGAGATGGCTCAGAGGTTAAGAGCGCCAACTGCTCTTCTGACGGTCGTGAGTTCAAATCCCAGCAACCACATGATGGCTCACAACCATCCGTAATGAGATCTGATGCCCTCTTCTGGGGTGTATGAAGACAGCTACAGTGTACTTACATATAATAAATAAGTAAATAAATCTTAAAAAAAAAAAAAAAAAAAAAAGACAAGGACAACTAATGGCTTCTGAAGAGTCAGTTTTCTTTAAGAGTTCCAGGCGGGCTAAGGAGACTCTAGTGTATGGCCAAATACCCAGGAGTATAGATATGGGCAATGGATTGCAGCAGGCATGATGTATGTATTTCTAGGCAAGGCGTCACTGCACAGCGATGCCCTTGTCTCTGGAGAGTAGTGCTAGATTAAAGGCTTGCAGCATCACTGCCTGGCTCAAACGGTTTCTAAAAGGACAGGTTAAGAAGGTGGGGATTAGGGAAAAGTTATGGGTAGAAAATAAATATGATCAAAGACAAAATATGTTGTTGCAAAGACAAAACTTGCAAAAACAACTTTGCAACAGACATGATAGGATATATACTTTAAACAGGAAGCAGGCAAAGATATCGACAAGCCTGGTCTATAAAGCAGAGTTCAAGGCCAGCAAGCTAGATAATGAAACTCTGCCTCCCACAACAAAAATTCCAAAATTCCAACTTTGCTTAAAAAACAACATTTACAGTATTAAGGGAAAATCCTAGGGCCTGTGTACACTTGCCAAGTACATGGTACCATTGAAACACACCTCAAATCTTCTCTCTCTTGATTTTATTGCACTAAGTTGACTTTATTGGTCTTGTTCCTCTTACCTCAGTCTCCAGAATAGGTAGGATTAACAAGAGTGGGTTACTAGGTCTAGCTTAAAACATCCTTTACCCCTAAAAAAACTCCACACATAGGTAACAAAGCCAAACCAAAATCAAAACTACATAGCAAGCTGGGCAGTGGTGGCGCACGCCTTTAATCCCTGCACTCGGGAGGCAGAGGCAGGCGGATTTCGAGGCCAGCCTGGTCTACAAAGTGAGTTCCAGGTCAGCCAGGGCTACACAGAGAAACCCTGTCTCATAAAACCAAACCAAACCAAAAACACAAAACAAAACAAACAAATACCTACATACCAGCAGTCAGAATTCATGCGTCCCATACAATATGCTGCTCCATCTGCAAGGAAAGAGAATCTTTTTAAAAAAAAAATCACATAACAGGATGCCTTATTAGTCATTCAATAAACAGTATTATATATGCCAACTATCAAAAATGTCCCCAGTGAAGAGACATCAGAGTGAGTGAATTCTAACAGCAAGAGGGCAGATCCATGACCATGCTGGCACCAGGAAAGCAACCCTCTGTCCTTTGCAGGGGCACCAAGTGCTCCAGTCTCTCTAGCATCTCTCTCCCCTTTGCTCTAGGAGGCACTGTATCTGGCTGCCACTGGTGCTTGTCAAGTTGTAGATGGACCCTAGGTATTGAGATTACTCCCACGGGTATGGAATCGGTCACTTTTCTAAGCTGGTTTCCTTACATATCCTTCCCAAACTGTTTTCAAGATTTTCCCTGGCCCAGCAAACCAACTTAGAATCAACACCAACTAAATCCTCGCCCCTCTGGCAGGACGTCATGTTTGATGGCATACATTACTGCAAGGGTCTGAAGTCTTCTTTCTGTAGTGCTAAAGGTCAAGTCCGGGGCCCCATGCTATGCATATGTGTGTTCACTACTATTTGTGAGTTCTACATACCTAAGTCTGCAGAACAGGCAGTCTCTGCCTCCCTAGCCCCAGCATTACAACCCCTCCAACCCAATACGCGACTGCCATTGCTTTTATAAACGTAGGTACCAGAGATCAAATTTGGGTCCTGTGTAGTAGTTACCTTACATCTACTTTGAGTTATCTCCCCAGCAATTGTTTTTGAAACAAGTTCTTACTATCTGGCCCACACTGGCCCTGACTCCTTAACCTCAAGCGTCCCTTCAGTTTACTTAGTCACCATGACTAACTACGGTGCACGCCCTACTGCCTCACTTACCACAAGTGGTCAGTGGTCCACTTTATTTTTACAAGCACATAATACAATTTGTACTGTTTTGCCCACACAACTAAATCCTTGTAACATCCAGGTAAACAGAAAACAGAAAAACAAAAAGCCACACTATCAAACAATCCCTGGATTTCCAGGCCAGAACCAGACCAGGAAGGGTTATACATGGAGCCCATCTCAAATTATAACAAATATGAACACCCACCCATCCCTAAATGACAAGAATTATTAAATTCTAGGTTTACTTACTTGGGAAAATTGCATTAAGAAACTCGATTTCTTCCTGGAAATTCCGGTGTGGGTACCCTTGGTGAGAAGGCTTCATGAAATTCTTACGAGAATAAAAGAAGCTCTTAAAAAAAGAGAGAGATCTTAAAGATTAAAGTTTGACTCCTACATTCACATGGAGGCTCACAAACTCACTTTAACTCCAACCCAGGGATCTGATGCCCTATTCTGTCCTCAAGGGTACTAGGCACACATACATGTATATGTATATACCATTCATACACATAAATTAAACAAACAGGGCCTCATTATGTAGACCAGTCTTGTTCCTCCTGCCCTAGCCTCCCCAAACCAAAGCACTGGAATTCCAAGTGTGCAGCCACCAGATCCAGCCTGGAGCAGTGGCTTCTTTCTATACATTAAGCAAAAACTATGGGACAGCACAAATAAGTATTGTGTATGCATGTGTGCCATGAGTGTATGTGGAGGTCAAAGAGGACAAATTTGGAGTCACTTCTCCCCACCTTTGGTAGGTTCCGGGAGGTCAAGTTTGCACGGCAAGCAAGTGCTTTTCAATAGTCAACAATACAATTAAAACTCTCCCAAGGAGACAGTGAATTATCAAATTACACTAGTGTGGGCTCACAGCTCTAGTCTCAGCACAAAGGACACTAAAGCAAGAGTGAGAATTTGAGAGCAGCTGGGGCTTCAAAGCCAGACCCCCTCTTCTTCCCACCCACAAAGCAGGCTGGGTATGGTAACATGCACCTGTAACTCCAGAGCTCTTAAAGAAAAAAGGCAGAAGGGTTGAGTTTGAGGCAAGCCTGGTGTATATGATAATATCACATATTACAAAACAAAAAAACCCAAAAGCCCCCAAACAGTATTACCATGGCAGGCAGCACTTTAGGTTCAACCCCAACCACAGGTGTAAAAGAACCAAATTCTGAGATTTTAGTGACAATCCATTCTTTGAGGTAAAACATTAAAATCCAACCAGAGCAGAAACTACTCAAGTTTCACACAATGCGTACTTACTTGAATTGAGTCAAACCCACTGTAATCCCTAGCAAGCTTCAACAGGGGAACCAGTGCTTTCAGTAAGAGGGTGGTACCACATGTCTTCAAAATGAAACGTCTCTTGGAGACAAACATGCTACTCTCACTGCAACAGAAAGTCACAAACCATCACCACTGCGTCAGGTATTATGAGAACACAAGTCATCTATCAGTGTATCAGTATTGTACATCACTGGTGAATGTATGTTATGTACTTATCCACCAAAACCAGCTACAACCAAAGTTAGAAAAACAACTGGCTCTGTATCCTTGTATAGCTCGTGACTGTAACAGGTCTTCCTTCCTTCCATCACCTAATAGTTAGCTTTTCCCACTCTCTTCTACACACACATCCATACACAGCTATCGACTAAATTCTGAATGTGTGCAGCTGCGTGTATTTCACTTCAAGATTGTATAACTTTTGCTTAAATAGTATATATTCTATGCCAATCCATTTTCCTGCAAGTGTGTAACTGTTTTGTATACCCAACATCACACTTCACAGCGCTTACCTGAGTACATAAGCTTCCTGCTTGTCAGTCTTTGTCACACTTATGATTGAGCACTGCACATCCTTCAAAAGGACATCCCATTCAGATCTGTGACCCAACAAAACAGTTATTAAAGACTATTTCTACCACACTTTATCCTTTAAGAACACTTTTGCCCCCCAGTGCTAGAGATCAAACCCTGCTCCAAATGACAGGCAAGCACTCTATCCCTGAGATATCTTTCTAGTCTCTTAAGACAGATGTAATGTGACAGGACTGCAATGGGTATGCACTATACACCCAGGCTGGCCTCCAACTCAGACATGTCTCTTCCTCTAATTGCCGAGCACTGTGATTTAAGAAAAAAGTGCCACCACACTGGTCATTTCCTTCTTTAATAGAAAATTTATTTTATATGTATGGAATGTTCTGCCTGCATATGTCTATGCACAACATACATGTAGTGCCCACAGTGGCCAAAACAGGGTGTCAGATGCTTAGGAACTAAAGCTACAGATGGTGTGAGCTGGCACACGGCGGCTGGGACTCCAACCTGGGTCTTCTGGGAACAGTAGCCTTTCTCTTTCCCAGGGAATACTTTCTCTAATCTCTCTAGCTACCATCTAAGCAAACAACAGACACACACACCTCTTTTATCGCCATCTTTAGAACACCCCCCAAGTATTCTTTCCTTTTTCTGTTTTTTGTTTTGTTTTGTTTTGTTTTTTTGTTTGTTTTTCGAGACAGGGTTTCTCTGTATAGCTCTGGCTGTCCTGGACTCACTTCGTAGACCAGGCTGGCCTCGAACTTAGGAATCCGCCTGCCTCTGCCTCCCAAGTGCTGGGATTAAAGACGTGCCCCATCACGCCCGGCATTTTTCTGGTTTTTTGAGACAGGATTTCTCAGATCTTGGCTGGCTTTGAACTCAGAGACCCATTTGCCTCTATCTCCCAAGTGCTAGGATTCAAGGCATGCACCATCATGCTATGCCCACATGCACAGTACTGTACTGCCTTTAATTTTATGCCTTTTCTTGAGCTTCTGGCTGTAAGTGTATATGAGCCTTCATAACCACTTGATTGATAAGTCCAATGGTTTAACCTGAGACTTTAAAACAACTGCTTCCTTTCATTCCATGACAGGAAAAATGCTGAGCATCACTGTCACTTGAAGAAGCAGCATGCTGAGTTGCTAAGATAGAAGAAACACAATGAAGTTGTCTCTTAGGACTGAACAGTATAGGCAAAGCCAGGCACTGTATTCAGCCCCTGTGAATATGCTTATACCCTAGCACTGGAGAGAGAGGCTAAGTCAGCTATAGGCCAGCACCAACCACAAGATGATACTCAGTACCCACCTAGCATAATCAAGGCCGAGTTCCAACCCCAGCTCCCCACTCAAAGTAAAAATGAGCAGCAATTATAGAAAACAGTATAGAAAGTGCAACCCCTCCCCTCCCCTCCCCACCCCCAAGTAAGGTTTAGAAGAACATTGTATCCCAGCACGACTTTTAATAGCTTAGAAAAAGAAAATCTGGCCTGGCAGTGGTGGCACATGCCTTTAATCCCAGCAGAGGCAGGCAGAGTGAGTGAGTTCCAGGACAGCCAAGGCTATACCAAGAAACCCTGTCTTGGGGGAGGCGGGATTCTCACCAAATGCTACAAATACATGAACCAAGGGCATGTTAGCATTATGCAGTCACAAACTCTTACCATTCCATTTAAATCAAGTTCACATAGCTAAAAGGGTACAAAAGGACCTGGGTTTGATTCCCAGCACCCACACTGAGACCCATTAACTGGAATTCCAGTTTCAGTGTTACACAAATATATGTATGCAGGCAGAACACCCGTATTATACATGAAACAAACACTTTAAAGGTTGTTGATAAGGGCTGAGGGAAAGAGTTGCTTGTGTTTAACAAGTACTGGTTACACTACCTAAGGACTGACTGAGAGCATATCTGGAAAAATTAAATATACACCAAACACATACAGATCTTTATTTCTTGCTTTTCTACATCGTTAGTCTTTATCATCTTTATATAGCATAAGTAAGCTACAGGCATTTATTCAAAGCCCACACAAGAAATCAGAACAGTACTAGTAGGCAAACAATGAACTCAGAGACAGGAGGAGAGTTACATTTCAGCCACCCGAAAAGTTGATAAATGCTGGCACACACATTGCTAGATCCAGCTGAGCTATTCAGACTTTGAGCAGGTTGTCCCCAGATTTTAATCTATAAATTTAAGTGGTTACATTACATATCACTCCTAAAGTGGCTGGTTCCAAAGTTCAGTTTACCTAGTTACTGCTTAAAATTCAACTGAAGCTACCAAATTAGTAAGCACAAAACCTGACCAAGGTCTGTTTCTGAGAGTCATATTACACTCAGATCACCTAACCCTAACCCAAGGTAGTAACTGAACAGACAGTATTGTGGCTGCTTACAGGACACCCAATGCTCTTCTGGCCCCCAAAGGCATCCACATGCATGCACACAAACGGCTAAACCAAACTTGTCCCCAATTTATCTGCACTATGTTCTCTATTGCTGCTAGTATGCTCAGTGTATGCTTCTTAAAGAGAGAGAATTTGGGGTCAACAAGATGACTCAGTGGTAATCATAGCACCTGATTTTGACCCTCAGAACAAAGAGGAAAGGGAAAGAGCCAAGCCCCGATGGCTGCCCTCTGCCCCACAGGAGGACACACTTGCACAGCAGCACAACCATAGCTGCTGCCAGAAGCTCACACTGAAAGGTCTTCTGGCAACGCACTGTAAATTCTTTCTGTAAAACCAATAAGAACTCCAATACTGCATGGTGGCGCACGCCTTTAATCCCAGCACTCAGGAGGCAGAGGCAGGCGGATTTCTGAGTTCAAGGCCAGCCTGGTCTACAGAGTGAGTTCCAGGACAGCCAGGGCTACACAGAGAAACCCTGTCTCAAAAAACAAACAAACATCCTCTGCCCAAAAAAAGAGTTCAGGAAAAAGTCATGGCTCATGCATGACCTTTAACGACGACAATCCTTTACTCAAATCTTTATTTTGCTTATAACATTCCTAAAGCAGCCTGAGAATTGTCCCACCAATTCTAAATGTTATTTCTACCATCAGTTTTAAAAGTCTATATTTTTCAAGTACTGCATTTATCTTCTTTATTGGCACCGGAATTTCCCACCTAACTTCACCTTATTACTAAGATTTGTCTGTGTAGCCCTAAGTTGGTCTGTAGACCAGCTGGCCCAACCTGGATATCCACTTGTGTCTGGCTCCCCGGTGCTGAGATTAAAGGTGCCTGCCCAAGTCTACCTAGCTAGTAAGCTACCCACTATTTCCTACCAAATTGAACCCTAAGAACTCTGCTTCTTTAATCTGTCAACTTCAAATGTATTTATTCTGTGAGGTTAAGTGGATTCTAAAGCCTTCATTCTCCCCTTCATCCAGCTACGTTACCCACGCCATACTCTTCTCCAATCAAGTAGCTTTAAAAAAACTAAGCTGCATTAGCCAAGATGGATCAGCAGTTAAGAGAAATTCCAGATTCAGGCCTGGTGGCACATGGTCCTAGCACTCAGGGTGCAGAAGCAAAGGGATCCCCATGACCTTAAGGGTCCTGGAGCTCCATTTATATAAACAAACCAGGCTGACCTTACAAATCAGCAACAACCCTGTGTGAATCTGTTGCTGTGCTCTAGTGCTTACAGGCCCTGACCAGCCTGGACTTGCTTACTATGTAGACAAGGCTAACTTCAATCTTCCTGCCTCTGCCTCACGAATTCGGGGATTAAGAGCTTGTGTCATAACACAGCCAGAAACGCATTCTTAAAAGGTCCTTCATGCTCCCTTATAATCCATTCCTCCCTTTATAAGGCCTCTAATCCACAACTGACCAGTCTTGTCAGTCTGCATTTCCTAGGTTTACAGAAATGAAATCTTACAGCATGCATGCTCCTCAGGCCTCTTTTCTCAGCATATCTGCTTACATTAGTGCTCGTGTGGGGCACAGAACAAGGCTTCACTTACTGCTGGGCAGCATTCTGTTATATGGTTATACAACTATCCATTTGTTTTTCCATTTCTGGGTTCAAGATCTCACTATGTAGCACCTGAGTGGCTTGAAACTCACTTGTACACAAGCATGGCCCCTGCCCCCTCACCCCCACCCCTCCCAGTGCCAGGATTAAGTGTGCCATCAATTCCTAACGACCTCCCTCCCCATTAGTAGATTTGCAGTTTGGGGACTAACACAAAACTGCCATTAAAATTCTCAAGTCGATATAATCAATTAGATCTTAAAACTACCAGGCCTGGTAACCTTGTGAAGATGTGGAAAGCAATGGCTATTTCTTTTTTTTTTTCCTTTTTTTTTTATTAGGTATTTTCCTCATTTACATTTCCCATGTTATCCCAAAAGTCCCCCATACCCCCCCCCCATTCCCACTTTTTGGCCCTGGTGGTGTTCCCCTGTACTGGGGCATATAAAGTTTGCAAGTCCAATGGGCCGCTCTTTCCAGTGATGGCCGACTAGGCCATCTTTTGATACATATACAGCTAGAGTCAAGAGCTCCGGGGTACTGGTTAGTTCATAATGTTGTTCCACTTATAGGGTTGCAGATCCCTTTAGCTCCTTGGGTATTTTCTCTAGCTCATCCATTGGGGGCCCTGTGATCCATCCAATAGCTGACTGTGAGCATCCACTTATGTGTTTGCTAGGCCCCGGGCAATGGCTATTTCTAAAGTTACCCTTTGACTCTCTTCTGTAGGCTTATGTTGAATAGGCTTCAAACATAGTTTCTTTAACTGCCCATCTGTCTTTAGACAGGGTTTCTCTGTATAGCCCTGGCTGTCCTGGAACTCACTCCTGTAGACCGGGATGGCCTCGAACTTAGGAATCGGCCTGCCTCTGCCTCCCGAGTGCTGGGATTAAAGGTGTGCACCACCACTGCCCAGCATTAGAATTGCTTCCTGACAGCTTTAATACCTAGTGTTTTTATATTACTGTTATTTTCCCCAGCCTTGACTGCTGTTAATACTATAAATATCAGTTTATTTCATCTTATTAGCCCATGGTTATTCTTTCCATTTCAGGAAAGATGCAGGTCCCCTACAAACCTCCCTGTTAGCACTGACTCGTGATTTATCCACCTGCTGTCTCTCAGACACTTATTTAAAGTTCATAACAACCAGTGCACCCTCAGCTGGATGGCCACTGAAAAAGCACTGAATTTTTTTCAGTTCTTTCGAACAGATTTCAGCTCTACTTGATATATAACAGTCACACACACACACACAAATCAGTTTCTGGTTACACAAAGTAAAGGTTTTTAAACATTTAATAAAAGCACAGGTCGGTGGCAAAGCAGAGGCAAGTGGATCAGGTCAGCCATGGCTACACAGAAAAGTCCTGTGTAGAAAAAAAATAGCCTACCTTTTTAAAAAGGCCCATCTTTCCTCTACTCAGGAGCCACTTTAATCAATATATTTTAGCATTAATATATATTATTATTTTAGCCTATGGCTATTTTGCCTATACGTGCCCCACAGATGTGCAGGGTCCTCAGGAGTCAGAAGTGGGCGTCAGATCCCCCGGAATCGGAGTTAGATGGTTGTGAGCTGCAATGTGGGTGCTGAGAATTAAATCCGGGTCCCCTGGACAACTAACTATCTAGTATCTAGGACCCTTAACCTCTGATCTATTTTTAGAATCCCACTCTGGTACTTCCAACTAAGTTGAGAACGAAAATCTTCTCTTTATCAACAAGAAATGTTTTTTGTAATTTCCTTGCGTACCCCTCTTTCAGGTCGTACCAAGATTTTCTAGGAAATAATCCTGGAAGCACCAGCTTTCCGAGACGCCTATCACAATCAGCTTTCCATATCTGTAAAAGAGGTAAGCTTCTCTATGCTTACTATGAGAAAACGTCAAGGGTTTGTAACTGAAAATGGCACACACTTCACATGAGGATCGAAAACTGAGACCTTAGCACTTCGGGTACATTTTTTTCCCTACAATGGAAACGTCTGCAGCAACTAGTAGGAACTGCGTTTCCCAGTGTGCCTTAAAGTCTCGGCAGCACGTGGCCGCTGGGATTCTCTTCTCGCTTTTTGTCAGAGGACGGTTGCACCGCGCAGCCAACATTCCTAAAACGCCCATTGGTCCACACCCTGGGGCCAGGCTCCGGAGGGGCCCAGGAGCTCATTGGTCCGCCTCTCAATGAACCGGACCACGCCGGTTCCTCCGCCACTCTAGTCCCATTAGTGCGCTTCGGAGCACGGCGGAGCCCGGGTACCGGCCACCAAAGCGGGAGGCTGGTGTCACCGCCGCCGGGTCCATGCATCCTCAGTGTCATCCGCGCTTCAATGCTCGACTCTCCCAGCGAGGTCACTAGCAACTCTCCGCACCACCTCCCGTGTCGGGTGTGAGCAGGGGGCCCGCAGGTCTCCTTTGCTCCAGCTTAAGGCATTAAGTAAAATAGATCTTCGGGCTGACAGGCTTGTACCCCGGGAAGCAGGCAAACCCTCCAGCACCCCGCTGCGCTCTCCCGGACTTCGCCTCCGTAACAGGTTACACAGCCCAAGGTCAGGAGCCTCCCGGGCAAAGCCCGCGGAGGGTCCCGAGGCGCCCCGCTCTGCTGCAGGGCACGTCCGGGCGTCGGCGGGGCCCGGCACTGCGACACGGCCGCTCCCGCCCAATCCCGCCGCCCGAGCGAGCGCCACGCGCGGCCGCCTACCCCGCGGCGGGAGGCCTGCTGGTCGCCCCGCGGCCCAGGCCCACCCAGCTCGTGCTCCGCCCGCCCCTCACCCAGCCACACCTGCCGGAGGGCCGCGTGCCCCCCGCCGGAGCCCGTCAGCCCAGCCCCGCCGTCCGCCGGGGACGTTACCTGAGCACGCGGCCGCGCCGGCCTCCTCCCCTCCCCCAGGCGGCGCAGGCGGCCCCGCAACGGCGGCGGGAGAAGCCAGTTCCCGCCCGCCGACCTGGCCCCACCTGAGGCCGCGACTCGTGCCTCGCAGTCGGCGGCGAGCCGCCCTCAGGCCCAGGCACCCACCTTGGGATGGTACGAAGATCCCCAGATCCCTGGCTTGCGTCGGACTGCTGTCTGGAAAACCAGACCTCCAGCAGTTTCTCCGTCCCTTCGAAAAAATGTGCAGCTTCCATCACCGTGAGACTAGCGAACAACCAACAACCACAGAAAATCAACTAAATTAAATCTCTTCTCCCGCCGCTCCTGCCGCCGCTGCGGATTGTTCCAGCTGTGTTACTAAAGTTCAGGTTCCTTTTTTTTTTTTTTTTGCTATAATTTTATATTAACTTTTTTTTAAAAAAAGGACTAATAAAATTTTCCCGGCTATTTTCGTGAGCGAAAGTTGAACGTGAGTCTGTTGGAAATAGAGGCAGATACAGTTCAGTCTCTTGTAGTCCGCTGCTTTCCCGTTAGGAGAGTTGAGCGAGCGCTAGCTAATGTCGCCGGCCATACTGTGTAAGCGAGGGTTCTGCGTGAGCGCAGACCTTATATAAGCATCCTCCCCGACAGGCCAGGAAGTGACGCCATCGCCCCGCCCTCAGGGCCTCATAGGGACCGCTTCGTGTCAGTCAAACGTCGCCGAACGCCGGCTGGCTGGCGGTGGGCCCACGGGGAGTGCAGGGGACTACCAGCTTGGTTGCAGATGGAGCTGCCGCTGTCCCTTGAGCGGGAGACCGCTCTGTTGTCCGGCTGGGGACTTGGGAATCTGGGATTACTTGTGGAGCTGGTGGGGAGAGCGGGAGACAGGCGAGGCTGTCCCACGCTGCACACAGCTGGTTAGCAGAAAACAGGAGGGAGTCTGGAGGGGTGTCGCGGGGCTCGGCGGGGGCGGTGGCCACTGCTGGGTTGGCGTAGTGCTTTGATCCTGTGCGGTTTCTCGTTTCAAGCCGAGGTGGTTTTTGGCTTTTTAAAAAAAATTTTTTTAAACCATTTTTTCACGTGTTTCCACGAGACGAACGCAGCCTAGGCAATAAAATTGTCAGTGACGTACGTGTGGCCCGGGGTCGGATTGGAATGCGCTTTAATTCTGCTTGTGCTTTATCTGATGTGGGAATGAAGGCAGTTCTCCACGGGTTTACACAATAGCCAGAAGCGTCGTCTTCCTATTTCAAAAGAGAAAAGAGAAAAGCAACGTGGCGCCCAGCCTTGGAGGGCTCCGGCGCTATCTACCCCCCACCGTGTGCCTAGCCTAGCTTAGGAGTTGGCCGCCTTCCAGCAGACACCTATCAACCCGTACTCCATTAGGTCAACTGGTGGATATTTAGTTTGCAAAACTTCCTAGGAACTAGCTTTATTAAGTATAATACGAGGTTATTTGATATTTTTCTTAGGCTATTCTTAAAGGGGTGAACTAATTGAAAGTATTCCTCACAACCACCAGTACCACGCAAATTTACAAATTTGCCTAAAATTGCCTAAATGCCTAAAAAGGATCTTCGCGAGTATATAATAATAATGTAAATGGGTAGCAAAGAGTTTTCACTAATGATAATCTAAAGTATAAATTAGGGGTCAAATCCAAGTAGGATTTTGTTTTGTTTTTTTTTTCTTCTGCTATCTTCCTTTATTTATATTTGCAGTATGAAACACAAGCTCTGCACACATACTTGCACACTCACACCAGCCTGGGGGAGGGAGCTGGGACAAGGCCACTTTCTTTCTTTCTTTTTTTTTTTTTAATCTTAAGAAGCAAAAGATGTTAACAAAGTTATTAGTTACTTGGAAACACTGGGGGAAAGTCACCAAGCTCATAAAATTAAAAATGATTATAGTCACAAGACAAAGGGACCGTCTCCTATTATCCCTAGAGAAATCCACTGCAACTGTTGAAATTTGATTCATACATACCCTGAAGACGAGCTCTTGTCTTACAAGAGCATGGATTCACATGTCTCTATGAAATTTGTTGAGAAAGAACCCGTGTGATGAGGTAGATACGTATATTGCTTTTGCCATGTTTTTAAAAGCATCCAACTCAAACTAGGGATAAGGACAAAATTTAATAAATGCTACTTAGTCTATTATAATAGTAATTCAAGGAGGATGCGGTTATACTTGGAATAAAGATTAAAGGAATATTTCCGTGTTTTACAAGCTATTCAATTATTTGATGGTTGCTTATTGAAAAGAAGACTGCCTGCAAACCACCTCAAACATTAATTGTGGTATAAATATAATTTGGCTTGTAATTATTTATAATTAGTTGCTTTTTCAATTACTATTATGCTTTTTCCCAACCTAATTTAAGTTAACAAAAGTGCCAGGAATCTTGGCAAGGTAAATTATTGTTAAATACAGACTAACTTAACTAGCGTCAATGAATTGCGTTGTTTCTTTGTAAAATGTATAGTTTTTCTTAAGGACTATTATATGGAAGCTCAAATTAGTTGTACTTTTAGCTGAGGTAGTTAATTTTTGCTTAAATATTTCACAAACTTAGTATGTCCAAAGTTATTTATCGTCATTCCTAAACTAATCTCTCATCTCTATCTTTCAGTGACGAGAGAGAGAGAGAGAGAGAGAGAGAGAGAGAGAGAGAGAGGGTGCTCAGTTGTTAAGAGCAGTTGTTGCTCACATGCTGGCTTTTGACCATCTGTAATTCTAGGTCCAGGGCATGTTCCACCCTCTTCTGACTTCTATGGACACCAGCAAGCTTTAGCTGTACATCGTATATGCAGACAAACCCTCATACCCATAAAATAAAAACAAAGTTCCTTTTAGAGGTGCTTATTTAGCAGGCTGCTGTGGTGGCACAGGTCTTTAGTCCCTGTACTCAGAAGGTAAAGGCAGGTGGATCTCTGTGACTTTGAAGCCAGCCTGGTCTACAGAAGAATTCCAGGATAACAAGGGCTACACAGAGAAACCCTGTCTTGAAAAACCAAAACAACCAAAATCAACCAAACAAAAAGAAGTACTTATTCAATGAAGCATTTTGCCTACACACACACACACACACACACACACACACACACACACACACACACACACACACCTTCTAAAAGACTCCTATCTGCTTTTTAAAATTTTTGTCCTAAAAATTAACACAAGGACCTGAACTATGTAGCCCTGGCTGATATTGAACTTGGGACCCCTCTGCTCCTGTTTTTCATGCCAGGGTCATAGCTAATCATTTTCTTTTGTAGACAGTCTATTGGGACATTGGAAAGAAGCTGGGGATTGCGCCCAGGGTTTCCATAAGCTAAACATATGCTGTACCACTGAGTGTGTGTGTGTGTGTGTGTGTGTGTGTGTGTGTGTACATGCATGTCCTCACCTTGCATGTGGAAATCAGACGACAACTTTGGGAACTTGGTCCTCTTCTTTCATCACAGAAGTCCCAGAGATCACACTGAGGTCATCAGACTTGGTGGCACCTTTACCACTGGATCATATTCCTGGCAGTGCAGTCCCCAATCCTAAAACTCCTTCTCTTACTCCACCCTCTTCTCCCTCACATTCAAGTTTGGCTTGTGCCATAGTCTGAACAAAATTGGTCCCTTCCAAAAAAAAATTGTTTTTTGATTGTTGCCAGTGTACTAGCATTAAGGATGGTTAAGCCAAGAGTAGCCTTCCATCATCCTTTTCCTACATGATGACAAAGAAAGTCCTCATCAGTTAGCAGCAGCTTGGTCCGTGAACTTCCTAGGCTCTAGACGCTCCCTAGAACAACATTTGGTTTTGACTACTCTTTCTCTGTCCCTTGCCTCTCTCTCCCCACTCTTTGTGTGTGTGTGTGTGTGTGTGTGTGTGTGTGTGTGTGTGTGTGTGTGTGTGTGATTAAGTGATTAATCCAGGGTCTTGCACATGACGACATGACGTTAGGCAAGTGGGCTACCGCTGAGCTATGTCCCCATCGCTGTACATACTTTTATTGCTCCCTTACAGTTATTGTTTCTTGGTTGTCAGCTTTCTTACACTTTCAACTTGATTTTAAGCTGCAGAAGAAGAGCTTGTTTACTTTTGTTAATGTTTTCTCCTCTTCCTTTTCCTCCTCCTCCTCCTCCTCCTCCTCCTCCTCCTCCTCCTCCTCCTCCTCCTCCTCTTCCTCTTCCTGTGCTAGGGATGGGATCAGACGGCACATGCTAATCTAGCAATCTACCACTATGCTATGTCTTTTCTGCTCAATTTAGCACCTTCAAAAGTAATACCTGACATGACATCTGTACTCAGTCAGTATTAGATGGATAAATAATGATTTTCTTGAGACAGGGTTTCTCCGTAGAGCCGTGGCTGTCCTAGAACAGGCTTTGTAGCAGGCTAGCCTCGAACTCAAGAGATCCACCTGCCTATGCCTCCTGAGTGCTGGGATCAAAGGCATGCACCTGGCTAAGTAATGACTTTTTTAAAAAAGACTTGCTTATTTTTAATCTCTGTGTTTGCCTGCACATATGCATATGTATATGTGCATGCAGTGCCTGCAGATATGCATATGTATATGTGCATGCAGTGCCTGCAGATGCCAGAAGAGGGCTCCAGATCCCCTGGAACTAGAATCCTAGATGGTTGTAAAGCCTCTATGTGGGTGCTGGGAATGAAACCCTCATCAAGAGCAGCCAGTGCTCTAAATCACTGAGCCATCCCTCCAGTTTCTTAGTAATGGACTTTACAGTATCCTCCTAACCTATCTTACTGTCTCAAGCTAGCCTTATTAGCCAATATTTCCTCAAGGTCCACCCCTCATATTTTTTTCACCATCAAACTCATTTTCAGCTTTTAACATTAGCAAAAGATACAGTCTACAGAACATACTCCTATTCATGCTGTTAGTTAACCATTGCTACATAAAAACTCATACAGACTGATTGGCATAAAATAGCACACATTTTTCTATCCCAGTCTTTCTGTGGATTAGGAGTTCCCATGTGTAGCCTAGCTGGAGCTCCAGTGTCTCTCACAGGACTGTAATCAAGTTCTCATTTTCTTTTAGTCAGCATGAGCTGCTATAATAGAATACTGTACACAGAGAGCCTTGTGAAAAATAAGAGTTTATTTCTAAAAGTTCTAGAACAAAAAGTGAAGAACTAGGTGCCAGAGTTGGGTTCCCAGGAGGAGGGCCCTCTGCCATGAATCACCACGTGAGGGAGAAGATCCAAAAGCCCTCAGTGGTGGTTCTTCTTCTTCTCCTCCTCTTCTTTTTGTTTTTTAAGGTTTATTCATTTATTATATGTAAGTACAGTGTAGCTGTCTTCAGACACCCCAGAAAAGGGCATCACATCTCATTATGGATAGTTGTGAGCCACCATGTGGTTGCTGGGATTTGAACTCAGGATCTTTGTTTTTTGTTTTTTGGGGGGTTTTGTTGTTGTTGTTGGCTTTTTTTTTTCCGAGACAGGGTTTCTCTGTGTAGGCCTGGATGTTCTGGAACTCACTCTGTAGACCAGGCTGGCCTTGAACTCAGAAATCTGCCTGCCTCTGCCTCCCTAGTGCTGGGATTAAAGGCGTGCGCCACCATGCCGGGCTGGGACCTTTGGAAGAGCAGTCAGTGCTCTTAACCGCTGAGCCATCTCTCCAGCCCTCCTTCTCTTCTTTTAAATAAGGGCACTAATCCCACTCAGGACGATCCCACCTTATAAACCTTTTCCCCTCCAGAAGGCCCTATATTAATGTCAGCACACAGGCAGTAGGATTTCAACTTATGAATTTAGAGGGCAGTGACAGAACACTCAGTCCATAACACAGCCACAGCCTCCATTTCAAGATTCAACTGGGAAAGTTTTCCAAGCTCATGTGACTGTTGACAGAATTCAGTTCCTGTCTAGCTGTGGGACCATGGCGGCCCAGCCACCTTTGCATTGATGTGTGCTTTTTGTTTAAGATTAGAGCAAGTTACTTTGGAGGATAATGGATTCTGCCAGGCAAGTGCTCTACCACTGAGCTGTACCCTACAGCCATTCATCCACTTTTAATTTTAATTGACTAGAATGATCGAATGCCAAAGCTGGCTTTTTCCTGTGTATGAGAGCCAATTTTTACATTCTCAGAAAACTTGGAAGTGAATTGATATCACATTGGTCGTATGAAATCGGCTACAGTCAAATTATTCACTTCAATGAGATTGGTAAACTCTGCAATCAGGGCTCTTGATACCATCAAGGCGCTGTTTGTTAAATATTTACCAACTGCACTGGTCAGTTTTAACTTTCAACTCCACACAATCTAGAATCACCAAGGGAGCGTCTTCTCACAAAGTTTTCTAGACCAGGTTGGCCTGTGGTCGATTGTTCTGGTTGAAACCTGACCCAGGAAGATCCAGGCTATTGTATTTGGTAAGAAGTCCTGCACAGTGTGAGGAGGCAGAGGGCACACAAGGACCCAGGTGTTAGCTCCCTCTGCTTGAACACCATGGGATGGTTTAGGTCCTTACCTTAGCATCTCCAAGATAATGGACTATAACCTAGAATTGTAACCTGAATAAACCCATTCTTCCCCACTGTGCTTTCCAGCAGGGCATTTGTGATATCCACAGACATGGAACCCAGGCACCAACCTACCACTGTGTTGCAGGCTATTTGATCACACCATGAACTCCAAGATTCACAGCAAGCAGCAAGTAGCTGGTTTTCCAGGGGAGCAGGATTTGATTCCCAGCCCCCACTTGGAAACCTGTGTTAGTCAGGGTTCTCTAGAGTCACAGAACTTATGGGATGTCTTTAAGTGTTGGATTATTCGGATGACTCATAGGCTAACAAAGGGCAGCAGTGAGTGGGGATTCCAAGACTCTAGTAGCTGCTCAGTCCCACAAGGCTGGGTGTTTAACCGGTCTTCTGTATAAGCTGGGATTCTGAAGAAGTACATTCCAATAGATGTGCTGGCAAGTAAGTGCAAGCCAAATATTTGGAAGTCAGAAAATTATTGCCTGTGGATTAGATGTTAAACTTCCTGATCTTGATAACGTGTAGTATGGCTATGTAGGAAAAGAAATCTTAGATAGTGTCAAATATATATATATATATGTAAGACATATATGTAGGTAAAGCTTTAAATTTTAATTTTTAAAAGTTCAATTAAATATTTAAAAATATGTTCACGAAAATTAATTATTCTTAAATTCTATTATTAATGCCTATTCTTAGTAATCATACATATATGATTACTACATATAGTAATATATACATTCATATATATATATGAATTAATAACCACTTAAGAATAATATACCCTTGTGTCAGGAACCAGAGGCAGGTGGATTTCTTTGAATTGGTCTACACAGCAAGTTCCACGACAGCCAGACCCTGTCCCAGAGGTGTACAGGTGATGGTGATATAGCTCTGTGGGTTAAGGTACAGGCTGCTAACTCTGATGACATGATAGAAAGAAAGAATAAGTATTAAAAGTTGTTCTCTGACTCCACAAGTGCATAGTGGCACACACACACACACACACACATGCATATCCATGTACACACAAAGTTAAGTATGCCATGGCATCTCATATCTGTATTTATAGTACTTGAAATGTGAGGCAAGAAGATTGTTAGCTCAAGTCTAGCTTGGGTTATATGCTGAGTTTGAGGGTGGCCTAGGCTACAAAATGGAACACTACCTCAAAAAGCAAGGGGAAAAAAATAATAGGAAAGTGTTTGGTGTTGAAAACTGTTCCTTGGGGCTGAAAAAATGGCCCAGTTGTTAAGAGCACTTGCTGCTCTTGCAGAGGGGCCAGGTTCAGTGCCCAGCACCCATACTGTTCTTATTTCCCGTTCCAGCAGATGACACCCCACTCTGACTTCACTGGCACCAGGCATAAACATAGTGCACAGACAACCATGCAGGTAGAACATGTGTACACAAAATAAAAAAATAAATCTTTACAAAAGAAAAGTGTTTTCCAGGCACTATTTTCAATTATTTCCAATTTTAGCTTAATTTGTGTATACTTCTGGTATTCTAAGAGAACAATGTAACCATGGATCCTCACTATTAGCAAGAGTCTCCATTAGGCCGAAGTGTATTAAAGAGTGTGACAAGATTATTTATTTATACACAGTTTATTGTGTATATTCTCACATGTGCAAGTGTGCAGCTAGAGGTTAGGGGACAACTATCAAGAGTTGGTTCTCAGCCGGGCACTTGTGGCACATGCCTTTAATCCCAGCACTTGGGAGGCAGAGGCAGGTGGATTTCTGAGTTCGAGGCCAGCCTGGTCTACAGAGTGAGGTCCAGGACAGCCAGGGCTATACAGAGAAACCCTGTCTCGAAAAAACCAAGGGAAAAAAAAAAAAGAGTTGGTTCTCTCCTTCTACCATGTGAGTCCTGGACCACACCCAAATCTTGGTGGCAGGCACTTTCATCTCTGAGTCATCTTTTCTGCCCCCATGTGACTTTTTTGTTGTTGTTGTTTTTTAATAAGTTCACATTACAGTTGCAGGTGGTTCAGTAACAGACCTCATGTGTGAGACTGTGGGTTCATCCCCAGCTCTAGGGTAGGGGTTGAGAGTAGTTGAGAGTAAGGTGCTGTCTTAGGGTTTCATCACTGCGAACAGGCACCATGACGAAAGGACAACTTTTATTTGGGGCTGGCTTACAGGTTCAGAAAGTTCAGTCCATTATCATCAGGGAGGGAAGCACGGAAGCAAGCAGGCAGTCATGGTACTGGAGGAGGAACTAGAATTCTACATCTTGATTAGAAGGCATCCCCCAGGAGGAGACTTGCCCCCACAGGCGGCCAGGAGGAGGGCTGAGCAGCCACTGGGTGGAGCTTGAGCCTGGGAGTCCTCAAAGCCCCGCCCACACAGTGACACACTTTCTCCAACAAGACCACACCCACTCCAACAAGGCCACCCTCCTAATAGTAACATTTTCCATGGGCCAAGCATATTCAGACCACTGTAGCTGCATTTGTGGCTTTCAGGACTGAAAATAGGAGTTCTTTCTGTTTAAATGTTGTACTTGTTACACAGATTACATTTTGTTGTTTTGTTTCGTGGTAACTCAAGTGATTAAATCCACGGTCACCAGCATGCTGAGCACCATTTATAAACACCCTACAGCTGAGGTACATCCCCAGCCCCTCCCTCTCCTTTCTCTGTGTAGATAGGGTCTCACTGTGTAGCCAGGCTTGCCTCAAACTGCCAGATCTGCCTGCCTTTGTGTCCCCAGTGTTGGGAAGACCACGAGACACTATGCAGCTGGCTAAGGTAGATATTTCTTGAAGCACAGATTCATTAAAACAAAAAGTTTTAAAGATGTATTTGACTTTTACTTACGTGTATATTTGTGTGAGTGGATGTGGCAGATGTGTGCAGTGCCTGCGGAGGTCAGAAGAAGGCGTAAGACCCCTGGAGCTGAGCTACAGGCCGCTGTGAGCCACTCAGGATAACCAGGAAATGCTCCTAACCACTGAGTGTTCTCCCCAGCTCCATGAAGTTTGTTTGCTTGCTTGCTTGCTTTCAAAGCTGTAGCTTAAAGCTATAAACTCCCAACCCTTCTCTAGGGTTTCTATGTCTCTAGTAGATATGATATTTTCTTTTCTTTTAAAAATTTTAAATCTTATTCTTTATAATCTTATTCTTTATATGCATTGGTGTTTTGCCTGCATGTACATCTGTGTGAGGGTGTTGGATCTCCTAGAACTGGAGTTACAGCCAATTGTGGACTGCCATGTGGGTGCTGGGAATTGAACTTGGGTTCTTTAGAAGAACAGCCAGTATTCTTAACTAGCTGAGCCATCTTTCCAGCCTGTGATCTGACATTTTCATGAAGCAATCATCAGGGAATCATCCCATCAAAAGCTTTTTAAGGGCTGAGAGGCAGAGGTGGGAGGGTCTCTTTTCAGTTCAGACCAGCCCTGTTTACAAATCCAGGACAGCTAGGGCTGCATAGAGAGGCCCTGTTTCAAAGAAAAAAATAAATCCAAAACAAACAAGCAAATTTGTTGTTGTTTTGTTTTGTTTTGTTTTGTTTTCAAGAGCCAAAAAGATAGTTCAGCCAATGTGGCTACCAAGGCTGGTGACAAATTTGATCCCTGAGACCTACCCAGGCTCCTGTAAGCAGTCGTCTGACCTCCATACACATGCCCACCTCCTTGCCTACTTTGTCCCCTAATAACATAGTCGAGAAGGATCAAGCACTCATCAAACTGAGGGTTTGGACCACCTTGTATCCCACTGCTTGGGAAGCTGGGTCAGAAAGGCCCTAAAGATTACCTGGACAACTTAGCAAGGCTCAGAGAAGGTTGGGGCCTGCAGCCCTGTGCTAGAGTGCCGTGTAGCACAGTCCAGGCCCTGCAGTTATCACTAGCTCCACAAACATTCCATAAAAAGAAATGTAAAAGCTCATGCCTTAGCTGGATGGTGGTGGCCCATACCTTAAGTCCAGCACTTGGGAGACAGAGGCAGGCAAATCTGAGTTTCAGGCTAGCCTGCAGAACAAGTCCCAGGACAGCCAGGGATACACAGAAAAACCTTGCCTTGAAAAAAAGGCCTGAAGCAAAAACAAAAACAAAAACAAAACACGTGTTTTCTGAGAACCACTATTTCTAGACATTCAATTAGGACGTTCATAGCTTATGGTAAAATTTCAAGTCATAGGTTTAATCTTTGAACTACTAGGAAAACCAGCATGGTTGACTCCAAGTTCTAACATCTAATAAAAGCCAAGACTCATTTCTCTTTGAGCTGACAGCCTTCTGTCCTGCAGGAACTGAGGATCTCCAAGTGATGGGCCTGTTATCCGAGACCCATTTGATTAGGAACCCAAACCCCACCCCTAATTCCCACTTGAGGACCACACATGCTGAACTTTCTCTGTTCTGTGACTCTTCAATGTCATACTCACCGGCAGAACAAGGCATTGAAGAAATCTATCAACACCAGTGAGAGAGTAGCGGGTGTTCTGAGAGAAAGGAAACAGAGGGAAGGGAACCATGCAGGCAGTAAACTCCCCAGTGCTGAGCACATAAATACACTGCACAGCTTAAGGGAAGACACCACCCCTAGAAAACGCAACCAGAAAAATACAAATGAGAAACCTTCAGCAAATCAAGGGAGTGCTTGGAAATGAACAGTCGTTTGTTTTAGAGAAAAAGAAAACAACAAAGGTAGGGAGATAAATTTGAACGAATCTCTGGTAATGTAGCACAAGTCAGGGATGAATATAGAAGAGAAAAGATACATTTGTCAAAAGTCCCCACAGAAGACAGGAAGAAATCACCCAAGAAATGATATACTAAGTTTCAGAATGGAAGCACGTGGCGTGGCTGCCAGGCAAGAAATCTTTTTACAAATAAGGAGGGTAGGCCTGGAGCAAGTCAAACCCAAAAGGAAATGTGGTTCAAGCTCAGGTCATCAGGCCTGGCAGCAAGCGCCTCTAACTGTTGGGTCATCTTACCAGAAGCCTATCCTCTGCTTTTTATAACACATACACAAACATGCTCCAAGAGAACAACAGCAGTGAAGAAATAAATCCCCCTCTGGCTCACCGTCTTATGCCTTCAGACATGATGGTAATGGGTAAGTTAGCCCCCAGTTAAATGTTTTCTCTTATGAAAGTTGCCTTGATCATGGTGCCTTTTCACAGCAGGAGACTTAGGTACAAGCCACGTATGTGGTGCACATACACATATGCAGACAAAACGTCTATATACATAAAAATAAGTGTCAGGCATGGTGGCGTATGCCTTTAATCTTGGGAGGAAGAGGCAGAGGGAGGTCTGTGAGTTTGAGACCAGCCTGGTCTACAGAGTAGTAAATCCAGGACAGCCAGGGCTATACAGAGAAACCCTGTCTCAAAAAGACAAACAAACAAACAAACAAACAAACAAACAAAAATAATTTCTTTAAGTTTATCTAAGCTATCTCCTTCCACATAAAAAGCCAGGAACAGAGATGTGGTACACGCCTGTAAACCCAGAGCTGGGGAGGTAGCAATAGGCTGCATCCCTGGGTCTTGCTGATCAGTCAGTATAGCAGAGTTAGTGAGCTTCAGGTTTAGTGAGAGAACTTGTTTCAAAAATAAGGTACAGAGTAACCAGGGAAGGCACCCAAAGTTGATCTCTGGCCTCCACCCACAAAGTAGTTGTGGGCCAATTATGGTGGTGGCACACGCCTGTAGTTCCAGCACGTGGAGGCTGAGACCCGGGGACCTGGGCTCCACAACAAGACCCTGTCTAAGAGCATTTGTGTAGGAAATTATTTGAATAAAACCTTGTGGTAATTTTAGTTTTGGTTCTCCAGATGTTCCGGGTGTTGCTCTCTTGTGTTTACCCACTTGGAATCACATTGGAGGACTTTTATAGGAGGGAGTGATCATGGTCTCCTGGTAGTTCTTCATCTTCTTTTCATGCCTTAGTGACCTACATAAGACTTATTCACAACTCATCTGTATCCAGGTCTCTTGTTGCTTAACTTTGACAAGCCTGTGATCTGCAGTGCAAGATGGGGGGGGGGGTGGGGGTGGCAACAGTTCCCAGAAGCAGGATCTTTAGCAACTAAGGTGCGGCATCGCCCAGGATGTGGATAAAGGACACTATTCTTGTCAAACACGTTCTGTTCTGCATCTTCTGTTGAGCAGTAAGCTCTATAATATAGACATTCTAAGCCTTAAATAAATGGGGAAAGAATAGCCGGGCGTGGTGGCACACGCCTTTAATCCCAGCACTCGGGAGGCAGAGGCAGGCAGATTTCTGAGTTCGAGGCCAGCCTGGTCTACAAAGTGAGTTCCAGGACAGCCAGGGCTATACAGAGAAACCCTGTCTCGAGAAACCAAAAAATAAATAAATACATAAATGGGGGAAAGAAAAAAAAAAAAAAAACAATGAAAGAAAGGTCAAAGGTAACTACCCCAAACCAAGTGTCTTGCGAAGCCTCTGAAAATTCCTGGAGAGAAAGAATCAGTCTGGGGTTCCCTTCACCCCCGCCAAGTTCCATGGGCTCAGAGAAGCTCCCTACTAAAGCCCTAGAGCCTATAAACGGACATTACTAAGGCACGTGGGAATGACTACCTGGTGGCCTATCCCATGATGTTTGACGCTGAGCCTGTGTTTACAGTCATCCTATAGTAACCTGGGAGACCTTGTAAGTACTGGGGACGTACTGAGGGGGAGAGTGGAAAGTTCCTGACCTCTGTTGTTGGCTCCAAAATCTCAGGAAGTTAAAAACTAGCATACTAATTTAGAACTGAATTCTTCCTTGTAGGTTCCCCTCTCCCCGCCTGACTACAATATGCTTAGGTTTGGATATGACTTTTATTTCTACATGAATTATACATTATACTTGAGTTCATTTTTGTCTAGTGAATTAACTGATTAATTTAACCATTTGTTCATTCAACAAATATTTTTTTTAAATATTTATTTATTTATTATATGTAAATACACTGTAGCTGTCTTCAGACACACCAGAAGAGGGAGTCAGATCTTGTTACGGATGGTTGTGAGCCACCATGTGGTTGCTGGGATTTGAACTCTGGACCTTCGGAAGAGCAGTCGGGTGCTCTTACCCACTGAGCCATCTCACCAGCCCTTCAACAAATATTTATCAAGTATTTATATATATGTATGTGTGTGTATATATATATGTATATGTGTGTGTGTGTATATATATATATATATATATATATGGCACTGTGTTAATTCCTCAGTATAGAAACCAAGACTCAGGGGCTTAGTGGTAGATCAGTTGGCTAACTAGACTCCTAGCATTGCAGTAAATAAATATATCATTTGATTAAATAAAATTGAGAAATATTGACTACTATAATTTTCCATAAGAAGTTTGTTTAAGAATGAAAAAGCAGAACATAACCCAAGTGGTGGTAGCGCACACCTTTAACCCTAGCACTTGGGAGGCAGGGGCAGGCAGATCTCTGAGTTTGAGGCCAGCCTGGCCTACAGAGTTCCAGGATAGCCATGGCTACACAGAAAAGGACCATATCTCCAAAAACAAAACAACAAAACAAAACAAAAACAATGCCTTTACCTACCTACTTGTTTATCTGCTTCCCTCTCTCTGTTCTTTGCTCTCTTTGTACCTCCACTGAAGGATATGAAGCAAGAAGAGCCTTGCTAGATGCTAACCACCTTCTTGGGCTTGCGTTTCCCATCCTAAAGAATGATGAACCAATACAATTTAATTATATTTCATTAAAACTCACTATAGGGGGCTGGAGAGATGGCTCAGTAGTTAAGAGCACTGACTGCTCTTCTGAAGGTCCTGAGTTCAAATCCCAGCAACCACATGGTGGCTCACAATCATCTGTAATGAGATCTGATGCCAGCTTCCAGGGTGTCTAAAGATAGCTGCAATGTACTTATATATAATAAATAAATAAATATTTTTAAAAAAAGTATCCATTCCCAAATGTTTTTTTAAAAAAAACAAAACAAAACAAAACTCACTATAGATTACTCAAACTGTAATAGTGCATTATGGTAGTACAAATGGGCTGAATTGAAAATTGGTAGCAGGAATGGAGAGTTGCAAAAAGGAAAAAGGAGGAGAAGACAAAAAGAGGGGAGGAGGAAGAAGGAGGAGGGAGGAAGAAGAAGAGGAGGAGGAGGAAGAAGAGGAAGAGGAGGAGAAAAATGTAGTGAAGACAGTTTGCAACTGAGAGGCAGAGGTTGGAGAATTGGGAAAAGCAGTTGGAACTGTCCCTGGTTGATTTAGACAGTCCTGCTGAGGCCTGGGAAGAGAACAGTGCTGGGGACTTGACACGAGCTAACATCATCAGTGAGGAAGGAGCCTCCCTTGAGTTAATGCCTCCGTGAGTCCAGCTGTAAGGCATTTTCTCAATTAGTGATCAACAAGAGAGGGCCCAGCCCATGGTAAGTGGTGCCACCCCTGGGCTGGTGGTCCCGGGTTCTATAAGAAAGCTGGCAGAGCAAGCCGTGGGAAGCAAGGCAGTGAGCAGCACCCTCCATGGCCTCTGCACAGCTCCTGCCTCCAGGTTCCTGCCCTGTGTGAGCTCCTGCCCTGATGGTCCTTTGGTGATAAACAGGGTTGGGGAAGCAGAAGCAGAATAAACCCTTTCCTCCCCAAGTTGCTTTTTTGGTCATGGTCATGCAGCAATAGGAACCCTACTAAGACATCGAGAGTCTCATCTACATCAGATTGGAATAATAAATAAATAATAACATGAAGAAGCGAAACTCGGGGCAGGAGAGATGGCTCAGTGGTTAAGAGCACTGACTGCTCTTCTGAAGGTCCTGAGTTCAAATCCCAGCACCCACATGGTGGCTCACAACCATCCATCATGAGATCTGCCACCCTCTTTTGGTGCATCTGAAGACAGCTACAGTGTACTTAAATATAATAATAAATAAATCTTAAAAAAAAAAAAGAAGTGAAACTCAAAGCGTGACTCATCTTGAGGCAAATTCTCTTTCCAACTGAGAGCTTGTGAAACTAACATTATTCCTTTCCTGGCCATAGGTCAGACAACTTTATACAAAGAAGAAATCAGAAACAAAGTAATAGGTCCAAAGCCTTCAAAAAGGTAACAGAGCAAACAATACTAAACCCAAGGCCGGAAATTTGATCCCATGTCCCTCTCACTCACTGACCACACTGCCGCAGGGAGTTGGCCCCCAAGGTGTTGTGTGACTATGGGTTGGAGTCTCTGGGAAGTATTAGAGTACTGTGCCTGCAAGAGTTGGAGGCTGACAACTGAATAGTTCCTGGTCGTGGGAGCAGCCCCAGACAGGACGCTACAGTAGGCATTGCCCTGGGCTGTCTGACACATCCTTTGCAATCTCAGTAGTGGCAGCTTTGTGCTGCTTACAAGCTCTATGCACCCGCAGGATTATCACATGCAACTGCTAATGCTTGATGCCTGGCTCTCTGCAGTCCTAGCCCCAGCTAGCACACTTGAGCCATGGCTTAGGTCAGCCAAAGCGCACTTTACTGGAATTAAGGGCAGAATTCCAAGGTTCAGGGGACCAAGTTCATGGATAGAACTCTGGGCTTAAGTGGGGGCAGCCCCAGAGATCTCAGTAACGAGCCAGGCATGGTGGTGCATGCCTGAAACCCCAACTACTTTAAAAGGCTTAGGTGCAATGAAAGAAAAGGTGGGCTGGGGAAGAGGTGGGGAGAAGGGAGAAGTACTTAAGCCCAGGAGTTAGCAACCAGCCTGGACAACATTGTAAAACCTTGTCTGTTAAAAATAATAACAAGAAGACACTCTGAAATGCCTTTGGAGTGTTTTTCCATTGTCCTGAAGAATGATACCTGGCTTGCTTCTACTCACATTCTTTATGATATCCCTATTTCTCTTGTACACGTGAGAACACATCTTCCTCGAAAACACAACCTCTTTAATTCTTCGCCACCCGAAAATCTTTCAAATCTTGGAATTTTAGTTTCTTCCTTCCTTCCTTCCTTCCTTCCTTCCTTCCTTCCTTCCTTCCTTCCTTCCTTCCTTCCTTCTTCTTCTTCTTCTTCTTCTTCTTCTTCTTCTTCTTCTTCTTCTTCTTCTTCTTCTCTCTCTCTCTCTCTCTCTCTCTCTCTCTCTCTCTCTCTTCCTTTCTTCCTTTCTTGTTTGTTTGTTTTTCGAGACAGGGTTTCTCTGTGTAGCCCTGGCTGTCCTGGAACTCACTCTGTAGACCAGGCTGGCCTCGAACTCAGAAATCCGCCTGCCTTTGCCTCCCGAGTGCTGGGTAGTTTCTTTTTTATTATAACTTCCATTGCTACATGATCTCTTTCTCTCGCAGTATTGTGTACGGTTAAAGGAAAGCAATGGGGCAAAAGAGGAGGCTCGGTATTTACAAGCACTGGTTTCTCTTCTAGAGACCCGCCATTTGATTCCCAGGAGACATATGGTGGCTCACTACCCTCTGTAACCTCAGTTACAGGGCATTCAACACCCTTAGCCTCCCTGAGCAGTAGGCACTCACATGGCGCACAGGCACACATGCAAGCACCACACCCACATACATAAAATGGAGTTTTAAAAGAAGACAGAAGTCATGGAGCTGGGCGTGATGAGAGGAAAAAGTGGAATGTGTGAATTCAAAGCTAGCCAGGGGCCGGAAAGGTGGCTCCATGGTGCAAATGCTTGCTGCACAAGCCTGGTAGCCTTATCTCAATTCCAGAACCCATACTGGAAGGACAGAATCCACTCCTGAGATTTGTCTGATACGTGTTCTGTAACCCTCACAAGTGTGTGCACATACACACAAACACACATACATGCACAAATGAAAAATAAAGTTAGGAAGAAACAAAAAAAGAAGCCTGCCAAAGCTACCTAATAAAATAGTGTCTCAAAAATAAATAAATAAAACACACACAGAGGTTATATTATAAATATCTTCTGCTGGATGGTCTAATTCATAACTCTTAAATTTAACCCTATTTAATACGAAGGTAAGTATCCTTAACGACTCTTTCCAATATCTTCTTTCATAAAATTGCCTTTATGCCACACTTCTTTTTTTTTTTTCTTTTTTCTTTTTTCTTTTTTTTTTTTGGTTTTTTGAGACAAGGTTTCTCTGTATAGCCTTGGCTGTCCTGGAACTCACTTTGTAGACCAGGCTGGCCTCGAACTCAGAAATCCGCCTGCCTCTGCCTTCCCAAGTGCTGGGATTAAAGGTGTGCGCCACCACGCCCGGTTTATGCCACACTTCTATCAACAATCTAATCACTGCTCACAACCACATACGAATACCTAAGAAGCCTCCTTCATGCCACAGTTTTAATCAAGAAACCCTTTTTCGGGGCTGGTGAGATGGCTCAGTGGGTAAGAGCACCCGATTGCTCTTCCAAAGGTCCGGAGTTCAAATCCCAGCAACCACATGGTGGCTCACAACCATCGGTAACAAAATCTGACTCCCTCTTCTGGAGTGTCTGAAGACAGCGACAGTGTACTTATATGTAATAAATAAGTAAAATCTTAAAAAAAAAAAAAGAAACCCTTTATCATAGTGAGCGTCACAGTGTTGTCTCTGATGGAATGAGCAATGTGTCTTTTCCTGTGAACACTCCTAGCTCTCCTGTGCTGTGTTTCTCAGCAGCCTGATTAGCCAGCGGATGAGAAAGTGGCCTGAAGAATCCTACTCAGTGCCCTCCAGCCTGGAACTGATGGCTTCCAGAGTACTTGATCAGCCTTTGAGGAAAGACACTCTCCTTTGACAGGAAACGTGGTTTTCTGGTCCTACATGTGGCAAGCTGGGCAAATATGCCTTAATTTAGAATGCAGCATCAGGAAGGCCACAGGCCCGGCCATGCTCTCCAATAGCAGCTTTTATGACAAACTGAAGAAGACGACATTCCTGATTCTTTGAAGGTGGGCCCTGCATCTTATCCCGCAGGGAGGAGCTGGAGGAGGGCAATTGGGTCTCTCAAAAAAATTAACATTGTGTAGTTAGTATTTCTAAGCAGTATATTAAAGTAGGAAATCATTACTTTTACTAATACATATAAAGTATTTTATATTTATGGTACTGAAGGTAGAACCCAGGGTCTCCTGCATACATCACAAGCTCTGAAACGGTGCTACATTCCCATCATCTTATGTTGAAATCAGTTCTTTAATTGTAGGAAATGATAAGGTTACATATTTCCATAAAAGGAATAGTCAAGAGAGTTGAAAACGTTTTTATTTTCTTACAATGTGCATTAACGCATGTGTTTGGTAGTGTATGCTGATTCTTGACAGATATATTTATTGAATGGGCCCTACATTTTATTCATTGGGGTACACAGTAAAACATGAATGTGGTTCTCCTGGGGACAAGGACTAGAAAATACTTTACAGCCATCCAGCGTTTGACAACAGTCCAGTCTCAAGCCAAGCTGACGTCCTTAACCTCTGGCCAAGCGGCCAACACGTGATGCGCAGGCTAAGGGGAGGGATGCTAGGGCTGTTATGAGGCCAAGTGTTTAGGAGACACTGACTAAATACACATCACAGGACCCGTGGTGCTTCATCATCATGTGTTAAACGTGCCTGCAGCAGGCTCGAGCCTGCTTTTCTCAGCCAGGAGCAGGATATCCTCGTGAAAAGGCTTGACGGAGCTGGAAAACTACATTGAAAAAAAAAAATCAGGCAAAAAAAATACTCAAAAAAAAAAAAAAAAAAAAAAAAAGAAGGGCCTGACAGTGTGCTTCATAATAGAGTACATGTTTAGCATTTGTTAGACCCTAGAGGCAGTCCTGTTTTTCCCTCTCCCTACCTCTCCTACAGCTCTCTCTACCTTCCTCCCTACCCCCCTCTTTCTTTCACACACACACATACACACACACACACACACACACACACACGGCTAAAATATTAAAAATATTTATCATTTGTTCTATCATACTATAGAGAAACAAAGCCCCATTATTTATTATTTATTCTCTCTCTGTATCTGAGTGTGTGACTGTGTGTGTATATGTGTATATGTGTATGTTTATGTGTATATATGTATGTATGTATATGTATGTGTGTATGTTTATGTGCATATGTTTATGTGAATGTAAGTGTATGTGTATATATGAGTGTGTGATTATGTGTATGTGTGACTGTGTGTGTGTATGAGTGTGTGACTGTGTGTGTGTATGAGTGTGTGACTGTGTGTGTGTATGAGTGTGTGACTGTGTATGTGTATATGTGTATATGTATATGTTTATGTCTGTATATGTATGTGTATGTTTATGTCTGTATATGTATGTGTAAGCGTGTATGTATATGTATGTGTGTATGTTTATGTGTATATGTGAGTGTGTGTGTATGTGTATGTGAATGTGTGTGTATGTGTGTATATGAGTATACATGTGAGTGTGTGTATGTGCATGTGTCTGTGAGTGTGTGTGTGTGAGTGTGTGTATACAAGTATGTGTGTATGTGTGTATATGAGTGTGTGACTAGGTGTATGTGTGAGTGTATGTCTGTGAGTGTGTGTGTGAGTGTGTGTGTATGTGAGTGTGTATGGAAACCGTAGGTTAACATTGCTTATCTTCCTCTGATGTTCTTGCTTTTGTGAGGCCAAATCTCTCACTGAACATGGAGGTTACTGATTTAGCTAGGCTAGGTAGCCATCAAGACCCTGGGATCCCCCATCCTTACCTCCCCAGCACCAGGATTACAGGTGTACGGTACCATACCTGGCTTTCTTATGTGGGCTCTGGGTGTTTCAACTCAAGTCTTCATGCTTGTGTAGCAAGTACTTTACTGTAGTCTCCCCTCCCCCAGCCTGAAACCTGCTTGCTCAGGGGTGGAGCTTCCCGCTCATTTGCTCTGCCACGCCCACTGCTAGAACCTGCGGAGCCACACACGTGCACCTTTCTACTGGACCAGAGATTATTCGGCGGGAATCGGGTCCCCTCCCCCTTCCTTTATAACTAGTGTCCCAACAATAAAATTTGAGCTTTGATCAGAATGAATTTGTCTTGGCTCCGTTTCTTCTTTCGCCCCGTCTAGATTCCTCTCTTACAGCTCGAGTAGCCTTCTCAGTCAAACCGTTCATGTTGCGAGCTGCTGGCGGCCGCAACATTTTGGCGCCCGAACAGGGACCTGAAGAATGGCAGAGAGATGCTAAGAGGAACGCTGCTGTGGAGCTCCACAGGAAAGGATCTTCGTATCAGACATCGGAGCAACGGACAGGTACACATGCTAGTGCTAGCTTAAAATTTCAGTTTTGTAAAGTGTTGCTGAGGATGCGGTAGGATACGAATTAAGCTTGAATCAGTGCTAACCCAACGCTGGTTCTGCTTGGGTCAGCAGCGTGTTAATCGGAACTAGAAACGGAAACAGGCAGGTTAGCCGCAGCTTTTTAGGAAGCTCTTAGGTGGAAGAAGAAAGGGTTTAAAGTAATGGATCAGGCGGTTGCCCATAGTTTTCAGGAGTTGTTTCAGGCCAGAGGAGTAAGGCTTGAAGTACAGTTAGTAAAAAATTTTTTAGGTAAGATAGATAGCTGTTGCCCATGGTTCAAGGAAGAAGAAACACTAGATTGTGGAACCTGGGAAAAGTTGGTGAGGCCTTAAAAATCATTCAGGCAGATAATTTTACCCTAGGCCTCTGGGCGCTCGTAAATGATGCAATAAAAGATGCCACTTCCCCAGGGCTAAGTTGCCCCCAGGCGGAGCTTGTGGTATCTCAGGAGGAGTGCCTGTCAGAGAGGGCCTCCTCAGAAAAAGATCTTCTTAACTCAAAAATTGATAAATGTGGAAACTCGGATGAAAAACTGATTTTTAACAAAAATCACTCAGATAGAGGAGCTGCCCATTACCTTAATGAGAATTGGTCCTCTTGTGAATCTCCCGCTCCACCTGTAGTCCCCACTTCGGGAGGTGCCACTCATAGGGACACACGACTAAGCGAGTTAGAGTTTGAGATTAAGCTTCAGAGGCTGACTAATGAGCTTCGGGAACTAAAAAAGATGTCAAAAGCGGAGAAGAGTAACTCTTCTGTAGTTCACCAGGTGCCGCTAGAAAAGGTTGTGAGTCAGGCTCGTGGGAAAGGACAGAATATGTCTAATACGCTAGCCTTTCCTGTGGTCGAGGTAGTTGATCAACAAGATACTGGGGCCAGACATTACCAGACCTTAAATTTCAAGTTGATAAAAGAGTTAAAGGCAGCTGTTGTGCAATATGGCCCTTCAGCCCCATTCACTCAAGCATTACTGGACACAGTTGTGGAGTCACACTTAACCCCTTTAGATTGGAAGACTCTTTCTAAGGCTACCCTGTCAGGAGGAGATTTTTTTGCTTTGGGATTCTGAATGGCGAGACGCCAGTAAGAAAACTGCTGCTTCTAACGCTCAGGCTGGTAATTCAGACTGGGATAGCAACATGCTTTTAGGAGAGGGTCCATATGAGGGACAGACAAATCAGATTGATTTTCCCGTTGCAGTGTATGCGCAAATTGCAACGGCCGCACGCCGTGCTTGGGGAAGGTTGCCAGTCAAAGGAGAGATTGGTGGAAGTTTAGCTAGCATTCGGCAGAGTTCTGATGAACCATATCAGGATTTTGTGGACAGGCTATTGATTTCAGCTAGTAGAATCCTTGAAAGTCCGGACACGGGAAGTCCCTTCGTTATGCAATTGGCTTATGAAAATGCTAACGCAATTTGCCGAGCTGCGATTCAACCGCATAAGGAAACGACAGATTTGGCGGGATATGTCCGCCTTTGTGCAGACATCAGGCCTCCCACCTTGCCTTCACCTTATTTGTCCTAAATTTCTTGCACACCGATATCAAGGGCCAGTCTGCAGCGGATCGCCACTGGCATCCAGTTACTTCTAATTCTTATGCATTGGTAAAATGAAAGGACCCCCTGACTAATGAATGGAAGGGTCCAGATCCAGTTCTAATTTGGGGTAGAGGCTCAGTTTGTGTTTTTTCACGAGATAAAGATGGAGCGCGGTGGCTGCCAGAGAGATTAATTCGTCAGATGAACACAGATTCTGACTCTTCTGGTAAGTATCATTCTAAAGACTAAAATTCCTTTTGTGCTTAGAATTCAGCTGAGAGCGAAAGCTCCCAAAGCTGTTCTCCAGCTACTCTCTGAGCCAGCTCCCGACAGGAGGCCGGAGACTAGCCTCAGCTTTACAATTTACATTTAAATAAAGTACCTAGACTTCCCCCAAAAAAGTTCTACTTTCCTACTTTCTCACTGTTGAGATTTTGTCTTTCAAGCAGGTAAATCAACATTCTCGAAGCGGACCAGCAGATGTGCATCCCCGCCCCCCTAGAGCACACAGGTGGCTGCTGTTATCTCCTTTCCAAGGACATTTCCAGCACGTGGCTTTCAGTCTGAGTTAAAAATTAGGTTTACCAAGAGGGCTAGAAAAGTAGATATTTCTATATTAATAAAGATTGGTTTTTATTTTGATAGACAGGCTTAGCCCCTTAGCTGACCTCTGGCTTTTCACCCTTGCTGTTACTGCAAGGTGTCCTTAGCTCAATAAGGCTGTGGAAAAAACAGGGATGAGGAGGAACGACTTCCAGCTCCTATTTTAGCCACAAATCGTGGTGTTACTAACGACATAATTCTTGCTTAGGCTTTGCTAAATCTGAGGTTGATAATTCTCCTTTAGGAGCTGCACAGCACTCAGAACTGTGCATACTGGTTTGTGATCGTACAAATTCAGTATGGGCATCGCTTGGTGCAGAGTCACTGCAGGGGAAGGTCCAGCTTGACCATTTCTGAGTTTCCTGTGAGATAAACCCGGTTTGAAAAAGGTTGGTACCAAATTTTGGCTAAAAATGAAAAATATTTTTCGGCTCTGCCTCACCTCCCCAAAAGGTATCAAGAGCCACAGGTGTGGGTCTTATCAGTACCCAGGGGAGGAATCGGGTCCATGTCCACCCAAGCCAAGGTTAAAAGCCCACTCATCTACGGATGAGAAAATCATTTGATCACCTCAGTTAAGCGCTGCCTTATTTAACTTAATTAATAGGGGGGAGAGAGATTGGAGACGTACTATTGAAAGGGCAAGCCCTTCACTGCCTCCCACCCAAATAAAAAAGCCAATTGGCTTTGTACTACAGAGCCGGCCGAACCCCTTCTCCCTGTTTCCCACCTATCATCCAAAAATGCGGAGGTCAACTAGAAAGTTACCTACCAAGTACTAATTAGCATCTTAAAGTCAGAGCCTGCAGCTCCAGGCCTTTCAGTTAGTTGTTTACTAAGAAAGGACAGTCTTAAGCCAGATACAGTTTACCATAAGAAAAGTTAAAGAATCCCAGTGAAGCAGGTTTTTTCTTTAGCCCTAGATTCCAGGCAGAACTATTGAGCATAGATAATTTCCCCGCCCCCCTCAGGCCAGTTTTTTCTTTTTTTTTTTTAAGTTTTGTTAATAAAAGGGAGGAAATGTAGTCTCCCCTCCCCCAGCCTGAAACCTGCTTGCTCAGGGGTGGAGCTTCCCGCTCATTTGCTCTGCCACGCCCACTGCTAGAACCTGGGGAGCCACACACGTGCACCTTTCTACTGGACCAGAGATTATTCGGCGGGAATCGGGTCCCCTCCCCCTTCCTTTATAACTAGTGTCCCAACAATAAAATTTGTGCTTTGATCAGAATGAATTTGTCTTGGCTCCGTTTCTTCTTTCGCCCCGTCTAGATTCCTCTCTTACAGCTCGAGTAGCCTTCTCAGTCAAACCGTTCATGTTGCGAGCTGCTGGCGGCCGCAACACTTTACTAACGCAGCTACCTCCCACCACCTTCCCCAAAGTTTTATACTTGATTTTTAGATATACATTGTGCAGGACAGTTTTATGTCAACTTGACACAATATAGTCATCAAAGAGGAGGGATCTGGCCTCAATTAAGAAAATGCCTCCAGGGCTGGCAAGATGGCTCAGCGGGTAAGACAATTGACTACTCTTCCAAAGGTCCTGTGTTCAAATCCCAGCAACCACATGGTGGCTCACAACCACCTATAATGAGATCTGACACCCTCTTCTGGTGCTTCTGATGTCAGCTACAGTGTACTTTTGTGTAATAATAAATCTTTGGGCCAGAACAAGCAGGGACTGAGTGAGTGAGGTTGACGGGAAACGGCAGAGGTCCTAAAGTTTCAATTCCCAACAACCACATGAAGGCTCACAACCATCTGTACAGCTACAGTGTACTCACATACATAAAATAAATAAACAAATCTAAAAAAAGTGTTTCCATAAGATCAGGCTGAAGGCAAGCCTGCAGGGCATTAATTAGTGATTGATGTTAGAGAGCCCAGCCCCTTGTGGAAGGAGCCATCCTTGGGCTTGTGATCCTGGGTTCTATAAGAAAGTAGGTTGAGGGGTTGGTGAGATGGCTCAGTGGTTAAGAGCACTGACTGCTCTTCTGAAGGTCCTGAGTTCAAATCCCAGCAACCACATGGTGGCTCACAACCATTCGTAATGAGATCTGACGCCCTCTTCTGGGGTGTTTGAAGACAGCTACAGTGTACTTACATATAATAATAAATAAGTATTTAAAAGAAAGAAAGAAAGAAGGAAAGAAAGAAAGAAGGAAAGAAAGAAAGAAAGAAAGAAAGAAAGAAAGAAAGAAACAAAGAAAGAAACAAAGAAAGAAAGCAAGCAAGCAGGTTGAAGAGCTGGCCCTGCCCCTCACTGGCTGCAGTGTTTGGCAGAGGGTCCCCTGCACCTTACCTGGGCGGCACAGTGGAGCTAGCCCTTGTGACCTGAGTGAGGAGAGTTGATCAGAGCTGGGTGGGAAAGGGCAATGCTGGAGAGCTGGCCCTGGTGGTGTGGGTACAGGGCAGCTGGTGGTCTGACCAACTCAGCTACCACCCAGGCCCAGACTCAGTGCTTTGAGTTGGCCCACGTCAACATCTACCCCATCTATGAACTGCTGGAGGGTGTGAAGGGGCTGCAGATCCAAAGCTGCAGGATCTCCATGACACAGAGTGAAAACAGGCTATCTGAGAGGAGACAGGCAGATAGAAAAAACAGACAAGCAGCCATGAGGAACAAGCCAATAAGCCCCCTGGTTTCTTCATCCAGGTTCCTGCCCTGTTTGAGTTCCTTTCCTGACTTTTTCACTGATGCTGAAGTATAAGCTGAATTACCCTCTCCTCCCCAAGTTGCTTTGGTCATGGCATTCCATCCCAGCAATAGCAGCTCCAAGACATACATTTTGAAAAAAATTGGATGATCCACACTTAAGAGTTAACAGTAGTTACTTCTCCCAAATGAGACTGTGTATCCAATCTGAATTTACTTTTTGTATATCATAAATCCCTCTATTCATTGACTAATTTTACAGCGATCTTTTACTACCTTTACTAGGCAGGTGCTGTACTAATGAGGTCCATTTCAGTCCCTTTAATATATTTTATTATAAGATGACTATTTACATATGGTGAACCCACCTGTTTGTTCACTAGGCCATTGTGAAGTCCCTGGTCTGGGTAAGACTGGATATTATCTCAAGTAAACACTCTGCAGACCAGCCCTGAGCTATTCTGGCTCTGTTCTTTGTAATGCCTAATTAGTTTCACAGTCTCTACTAGAAGTAAATTTGAATGTTACTGAATAGGTAACCTCACTGAATTCCTATTGAATTCCAAGTTTGTCAGCTTTAAGGATTTTCTGGGACGTTGGAACACTGGCGAAGGCTTAGCTATGTCAGAATTCAATCTTAAAAGGCACTTATAATAAAATAATACTGAAAGAGAGCACGTGCATCCATACACTAGACTAGCTTGGGGATAGGGTATGAGTATACAGGTTATGAGAACATCAAAGTTCCAGGAGGTGAGTTTCTGTGAAACTCTTTGCCTCATGAGTGCTCCCAGGCCTCTCCGCCTGCCAAGCAAACTTCACTGGAGTGGACGTAGCAACCTGGGAGAATCTGAAGCACTCTAACCACTGAGCTCTCTCTTTACAATCTTCAAATTCAGTTTTTGCTCCTGCCTGTGAACATTCGCCGTGCAGTGCTGAAGCAGTTTCCCAAAGCACAGCCTCTAACCTTAACAACTTTCTCTTAAGCTTTACTGCGATGTGTGTGCTTTTTATCTTATCATAACTTAGTGAGAGCGTTCAGTTATTACTGGGAACTGGCAGTTCCTGTCCAGACACTGAAGCCAGAGAGATAATGTTTGTCCTCATGCCTTGGCCTGGGTTCTGCAGATGAACGGCAGGCTGGTTTCCCACTGTCCAGCCAGTGCTGACTCTAAATAAACCAGCCTCTTTCTGATGAGTCACTGTAGCTGGACCCTGGGCCCAAACTGAGGCCCGGGCAAGGGTTTGCTTACATGGTTGCCAGACCAGTTTCTTAGTATACACACAGAGTCGTGCTTGTCCTCTGAACTCCCTTACAGGTCCTTACCCTGCAACCCTGATCACTGACCACGCCCATGCCCCATCGTCCAATCAGATCTCATTTACAAGGCACAAAGGTAGGCATGCCTGTGTTGCCAGCAGTTAGGACTGGGACAGGAGGATCCTGAGTGTAAGGTCTTGAGCTACGTAATAAATTCACATAAGACTCTGTTTCTAAAGACAAGCAAGCAAGCAAGCAAACAAATGAAAACACACACACACACACATACACACACACACCAAAGACAAACTTGTTCAAAAGCCAACTTGTTATTATTGGAGGTTTTGGGCAAAGTCCTGACTTCAGAAGTTTTCAGAGGCTAGAATCTATCACTTAACCCAACATAAGATGTGTAAGCAGTGGTAAAGTCAGAGAGCAGACGGATGTGACCACACTAGGGAGATCAGCTAAGCCAGTGAGTGTCCCATTCTGTCTTCAAGGCTTTGAGAAAGGAACCGAAGGAAGATGGAGCAAGAGATCCTTTGCAGCCATACTTGTGGTGTGGTCCCACTTAGTCCTGGTTCTGCAAGAGGTTCTGGTGAAGTTATAGTCACCATGTGTGCTGGCTGGTCTCACGTCAGCTTGACACTATCTGAGAGGAGGGAACTTCAATTAAAAAATGCCTCAGGCGCTGGGGAGATGGCTCAATGGTTAACAGCACTGGTTGCTCTTTCAGAGGACCCAAGTTCAATTCCCAGCACCCACATGGTGACTGATATCTGTCTGTAGCTCCAGGATCTGAATCCCTCACACAGACATACAAGCAGACAAAACACCAATGCTCATAAAATAAAGAATTTTTTTTAATTGTCTCTAGAAGATCTGGGTGTAAGGCATTTTCTTAATTACTGATTGATGGGGGAGGGTCCTGCCCATTTTGGTTGGTGTCATCCCTGGACTGGTAGTCCTAGGTTCTATAAGAAAGGCTGAGCAAACCAGTTGAAGCAAGTCAGTAAGCAACACCCCTCCATGGCCTCTGCATCAACTCCTGCCTCCAGTTCCTTCCCTGTTTGAGTTCCTGTCCTGACCTCTTCAGTGAATGAAGAATACTGCTGAAGTGTGAAAAACCCCTTTCCTCTGCAACTAGCATTTTTGTAGTCTTTCATCATAGCAATAGAAATGCTAACTAAGTTACCCCTTAATTTAAAAAACTTTACTAGGACTCCAGGAGTTGTTCAGTGGGAGCACATATGCTTAGCTTAGTGTGAAATTTGGGGTCTAATTCCCCAGTCTCAAACAACAATAACAACAATAACAAAGAATCTTATAACTAAAATGTGCTCATTGTTACTTGTGCCTTCAGTGAGCATAAACTTTCCTTTGGTGGAGGGTCTGGCTTCAGTGTCAAAACTGCTGACTGACAAGGGTAGTACATGCTGAGGGTTTTGGATGGCTGAGACAATTTCTTGAAATAATTAAACCAAGCATAGGAATGAGGCTCAGTGGTTGAGCCCTTGCCTAGCACGGCTAGATTTGATCCCCAGGTATGGAAACTAAACTAACAAATGAGCTGCAGTAAATTTGCCACATCTGAGGCAGAGAGATGGCTCAGTAGTTGAGAAAGTGCATTGCTCTTACAGAGGACTTGAATTCCCAGTGTTCACATCAGGCTGCTAGAAACACCTGTGACTCCTGTAACCACCAGCTTTTCCACAAAACCTCTTTGTTCCCCGAAATAATGACTCAGAGACTTAATATTTCATGAATAGTTGCCTAGGCCAAAAGCTTTGGATTGTTCTCTGACTAGTTCATAACTCAATTATTACATTTATTCTATTCTAAGAGTGCCACGTGGCTGGTTACTGCCCTCAGCTTCACGTGTCCATCTTCATCAGCATTCTGGGCAAATCTCACTTTTCTCTCTTTTCTCTCTCTCTCTGTCTCTCTGTCTCTCTCAGTCACTCTCTGTCTCTCTGTCTCTGTCTCTCTCAGTCTTTCTCCCCTCCCCCCCTACATCTCTCTCCTGGAAGTCCCCCCTTCTATTCCTGCCTCACCTCATTGGCCATAGGCTTTTTAATTGACAGGTGATGCTTCCATACATTGCACAAGAGAGCCACTTTGCAAACTCCAATTCTAGGGGACCTGATGCCCTCTTCTGGGCTCTGGAGGTAACTGCACTCATGTGCACATACTCTGTTCAGACACACAGTCATAAACAGATTCAAAAAGTAAAAATACATCTTTAGAAAGTTTGCCACATCTATTGACCTTTTTTATGGAGAGCTCTTGGAGCCGTTTCTAGAAATTTGGTAGGAATTTGACACTGGGTTAGGGCAAGAAAGTAGGCTTAAGATCTTGATCATCTTGATGAGTCCCTGAGTACTACGGACCTTTATTTATTGCCTTCTTCCCTGACTAATTTTGTTTATTGCTTTGTCCCTTGACCTAGAACTGACCTTATTCTTTGCACTTACTTAAAATGATATAAAAGCAGATTTGCCTCGGCACTGGCTGGAGTCACGTTATAGTGCTGTCTAATTGTCTTTTTCTTATCAATTCTCACACCCTCCCTGAAGACCCCATTGAGTAATTGAGCTGGCTTGGTCACTTTTTTTCTTTAATGAAAGATTTTGTTATAGCATGTGATATTGTACATTTTATTCATAGTAGAGGGTCTTTCAAAATCGGAATCAGGTGGAGTTAAGGTGACTTTATACCTGAAGTCCTGGCATCAGGAGCTGGAGGTAGGATATTGCCACGGAAAATTGGAATCCACCTTCTCAAACTCTGCCACTGTTTTACCAAGTTTGTGTGCATTTGAAGACCTTTGTTGTAATTTCAACAACATCTACTGTTTCTTCGCTGAGAATAAATAGATTACATTTCAAGAAATAGCTTTCTTTGCTCACACACTAGCCTCCAACTTAAGATTCTGCCTATAATTCTGTGACTAGTTTCACCAAACCTATGGTGAAAATTTGAATCCTTCAAGGTCATCTGTGAGGGTTAGAGTTAACTTACTCTAAACTCTGGTTAATACTGATAATCTAACTTCTTTTGAGTCAGACATGTTCTTTACCCTCTAGACTGGTGACTAATTATCAGGTTTTTAGTTTGCTGCGCTCAGACCCTCCGGAGGCATCACCACATCAACAACTGCATTAAGACTTTTTTTTTTTAAATAATAAGACTTAAAAGCTGAAATTACTCCTTAATCCACAGATTTCAGAATGTCTATTATGTTTCTAGGCATGAAAACATTAATCTTGCCATCCATCGCCATCAGAAGTCTTAGGCTACAAGGCCTGTCACCATTATCAACAAATGGTAATATTTTGAAATGAATCTTTTTCTTTGGGCAACAGGTTTCAGTGGGCTTAAGAAATTGAGTAAGGTGTCTTTTGGGGAAAAGAGTGCTATTGTCCAGGCTTAGCGGTTCCATTTAGCAAGTGTAGGCAAAGATGGTTTTGTGTAATTCTTAAAGGCTTTGGGATCTTTGGAGTAAGCACTGATTTCAACTTGAAGTGGCCTGGTGACCCGGGGGTAACTCGCAGACTCAATCCCAGCGTTTGTGAGACTGAGTATATCTGTCTCGATATGACTATACCTCAGACAAGAAGCAAAATCCAGAGAGGCTAACAGGTCAAAGGTGCAGTCCACTATGGCAGGGGTTAATGGCTGCAGGAGTCTGAGGCAGTTGGTTAGACTCTGTCTGGTGTCAGGAAATAGGAATGGGTAAAAGCTGGTAGTTAGAATAATTTTCTTTTCTTTTTTTTTTTTTTCTTCAGTCCATGACTCTGGCCCTTGGAGTAGTACCACTGATATGGCTAATAAGTTCCTTTTATGCTCAGCATCCATCTTGGTGCCCACTAGTCGTTTGTCTCTGACTCCAGTCCCTGGAGGATAAATTCCCAGTGACCCTGACTCACTGATCCCTACTCAGAAATGTACAACGGTGACCATGGACTTGTGATGACATGAAGAACTGCCTTTTTTGCTTCTGTAACTTGCTTATGTAGATACCTAAAGACTGTTTTGAGTTGCCCTGACCACTTAACTTGGCAGAACAGAATGGATTTTACTTGCTTGCCTAGATATTGAAGGCCTTCTTCTGGTTTCCCCTTTAAAAGTCACTCCCTATACCCTCCTTCATGGCAAGCTCAAATTCGGCTCAGAGACTGCTCATTCTGTTAGCAGCTAATCAATACATCTTTTAATTATAATTAGATTAGGTCTATGGTCTTTCCCTAGGGGGGTCACAAACTCTGTATCACCACCCACAGTTAAATGACTCTTTCTACCTCAATTAACGTAATATAAATAATTCCATGGGCATACCCAGAGGGCAACCTAATCTAGATAATCCCTCACAGATGTGCCCAGTGGCTAATCTAATCTAGATAACTCCTGGAAGAAATGGCAGAGGTGAGTGTCCTAGGTAATTTTAGGCCGTCTTAAGTAGACAGTGGTAATTATTACACCAAGCAAGGAAGATTGGGAAACCAAGACTAGTTTGGTCAATACAGTGAGACCCTGTCTCAAATGAAACATAGGAAAACAAAACAGTTTCTACAAACTAACAAGAAAGGCAGCTGGCACAAGGTCAAGGATTGGCTTTCCCTCCTTGCAAACGTCTCCCACGGCGTCTTCCTCCAAGAACAGCTGCTGTGTCTACATTGAAATCTATTGTTCGCCATAATCGCCTTCATTGAAGTTTCAGCTCAGGACCTGGAAGGGTAGCTCAGTTGTTAAGAGTGAGCACTTGTTGCTCTTACGTGGGTGGGGTCAGAGTTCAGTTACTGCTCTCACACTGAGTGGTTCTGTGCTTGGTCTGTAATTCTCTTGAGATACCTTGTGATCCTCTTGTGAAACCTTGCTTGAAGTTTCTTCCTAATTTTGTCCCACTGGGTGATAGAGTGTGCTGACTTTGTTCAATCTAACAGTCTATAACATGCTGTACTTCTTAATAAACTTGCTTGGCATAAGGCACAGCTCATGCAAGACCTCTGAAACCCAGCTTTTCTGTCTTCTTTATCGTCTCATCTCCTGGCTACCTCCTATTTGGGGATCTTGTCACTGAGGAACAACATGCTGATTCAGGTCAAGACAGACAGACAGACAGATAGGACAAAAACAAACAAACAAACAAACAAACAAACAAACAAACAAAAATTAGAACCTGAAGCTCACCCCCAACAGTGTGACATCAACAAGTCATGATCATGAAACATTTCCAACCTTAATGTTCTTACTCCATGAGATTATTATAGGGATAAAAATACATTGTAAAATCGTGCTTTCTAACAGCACTTGTCCTGTAGGTGTATAACAAATGTTACTTTCTTTTCTTTCCCTTTCTTGTGCTCTGAGTTAGGTGTATAGCTCTGTAGTAGAGCATTTGCCTAGTATGGTCAAGGCCCCAGGTTTAATCCCTAGCAGTTTAAAAACAAATACATAAGTAAAAAGAAAAAAAAAAATTTCTTTTTTTGCCCTACCTAGAATAAATAAAATGGTTTTTACTCTCATTAAATGTGTTGATGACTCAGTCCGACTTGAGGTGGGCTGTCGTCGAGTCGCGGCGAGGCCGGCGCCCCGCAGCCATGACAGAGGCTGATGTGACTCCGAAGGCCTATCCCCTCGCAGATGCCCACCTCATCAAGAAGCTGCTGGACCTTGTTCAACAGTCATGTAACTTCGAAGCAGCTTCGGAATGGAGCCACTGAAGCCACCAAAACCCCCAACAGAGGCATCTCTGAGTTCGTCGTGATGGCAGCAGACGCTGAGCCCTTGGAGATCATCCCGCACCTCCCTCCCTCTGCTGTGTGAAGACAAGAATGTCCCCTACGTATTTGTGCGCTCCAAGCAGGCCTTAGGACTGGCCTGTGGCGTCTCCAGGCCAGTCACTGCCTGTTCAGTTACCATCAAAGAAGGCTCTCAACTAAAGGTCCATTCAGCAGTCTATGGAAAGGCTCTTGGTGTAGGCCGTGGCCTCTGCCCTCTCCTGTCTACTGCCACCCTGTTTGTGTATTATATTGTCTGTTAGCATGTACTATTTTCAGCCAGTTAGTATTATATTGTGCTACATCTGCGTTTTATATTTTTAATTTTGTCTTAATAAGGTTGTTTTTCACCACCTCATCATTTGCTTCTACCATAAAAAATGAAATGATAGCTAGGACAGGTGAAAGGCAGGATGTCACCATTTAACAACACGAAGAACCAGAAGAAACTTAAGCCAGGGACAGTGTATACTTTCATCTGCAAACTTATTCCACTGCGCAGGGTAGGATGACAGTGACCCTGGTCCCTTGTGCCTTTGATATAAGAGCTCCATAAATGTCACTGTCACTGAGGAACTTCCTTTGGGTAGCAGTCTCTCCCACCCCTTATCATTTGAAGAAATTTGATGTTGGGCCTATGTTCGGGTGCCATTTATTAATGTCCTGTGTGTTTTTGATGTATGTAGTCTGATATTCTCCCATATCTGGGGCAGTATCAGTACAAAGGGATTCTGTGGAGATCGTGGCAATTTGCTGGAACTTACAGCAGAGACAGTGCTAGCAGGAAACAACCTCTCCTTGGTAAATGAGGATGTCTTGTGGAACCATTTGATGCCCGTGTTGGGAGCCCTTATCCTGTTCTTCCCACAGCATGGGTCAGGTGTATTCTCCCTCACATGAAGAAAGTGATAACATGTTCATTATTGAGCATCCTAATAAATATGTTCATATTTCATTTTAAATGAAAAAATGTGTTGATGATAGTAAATTATGAGGAATGTAAAATATTAAAATGATTAGCACTTGCTTATTAGCTCAGAAGATATAAATTATGTCTTCCACAAAGGAACAAATACAGTTTATGAGAGACACATGAAAAAATTAGAAGTTCCAATCGTGGAAACTTGAGTAGGAAGCGATGTCTCCCATCATTCAAAGCTGAAGGGAGTTAGGAACTTTATAAAAATGAACAGTTATTAGAATGAGATTAAAACAAAACACCAGGCTTCCTAATTGCCATACTCAGAGAATTATACAAGGAAGTTATTCTAAGGACTGTTTCCATCTATTAAGTTCTAAAAGGATGTGTCATATGGGTCCTTGTCTAGGGAACACAGAGTGACTTAATGGAATGTTTTAGAGTAGTATAATAGAGAGAAATTGTTAATGTAACAAGAAGTGATTTTTATAAGGGTTTTTTTTTTTAATAGCAAAAAACTGAACAAAGATGGGATACAGGTCAAGCTTCTCCTAAAACCCAGCAGAGGTTAAAATAAAGTTGCTGAAGAAACTCGTTAGGGATGGATTAACTCAAATCCTGAGAAATCTTGCCTTAGACAATCAGAGAGCAGGTTATCTGTCTGTTCAGGAGATGGTGGAACTCCAGTCAGAGCACCCTGGCTTATAAAGGAGGCAGGTAGACAGCCACGGGGAAATAGGGCTGAGAGGAGGAGAGCGAAGCTCTGCAGCAGAGTCGGTACCTGGTGTGTGCAGACGCTGGGTCCCAACCCCAGCAGCACATGAAGTCTTATGCACCAAGTAACACAGACCAATTCCTCATTATCTTAAATATTACCAGCCTGCTTAACGGGAGTTATTCCCAGTGAGATTCATAAAGACACACTAACTAAAAATATATTGAAAATAAAGACACCCCAAAACTAAACCAATTGATGTCTTATGCTTTATGATTTAAAGTAGAAATATTAAGCCAGGAAGATCTCTATGAGTTCAAGGCCAGCCTAATCTACATAGTAAATTACAGGCCGACTAAGGCTATATAGAGAAACAAAACAAAACAAAACCCAAAAAACAACAACAAAAAACCCAACCAACCAACCAAGAAATAAGAAAATAAATAAATAAAATAGAAATATTAGCATAGACATTCCTATGAATTTTCTTTTCTTTTTTAAAGAATTATTAGGCTGGAGAGATAGCTCAGAGGTTAAGAGCACTGACTGCTCTTCCAGAGGTCCTGAGTTCAACTCCCAGCAACCACTTGGTGGCTCACAACCATCTGTAATGGGATCTGATGCCCTCTTCTGGTGTGTCTGAACTCACATACATAAAATAAAAATAAACAATTCTTTTTTAAAAAGACATATTTATTTTATTTATATGAGAACACTGTAGTTGTCTTCAGACACATATATATGTATATATGCATATATATGTGTATATATATGTATGTATACACACACATACACACACACATATATATTTGGTTTTTCGAGACAGGGTTTCTCTTTGTAGCCCTGGCTGCCTTGGAACTCACTCTGTAGACCCATCTGGCCTCAAACTCAGAAATTCGCCTGCCTCTTCCTTCCAAGTGCTGGGATTAAAGGCGTGCACCACCACTGTCCAGCTCCTAAAGAGTATTTTTAAGTACACCATATAAATTGAAGTTTTTCTCTATCAAAACAACATAAATCTACAATGTTCACATCAAAGCTACAACATAGCATTCTGAAGAAGTATTTAACCAATTCTCAAATTACTTATAAGACTTTTGTTATGAAAGGATAGCCATATCTGTGTATATCTTTGTGCACTTTTCTGGCTTTTTTTCTTTTGAGACATTTATATAGATCAGGTGGCCCAAACTCACAGAGAACCACTTGCCTCTACCTCTTGAGTGGTACCATGCCCAGTTTTGTTGTTGTTGTTGTTGTTGTTGTTGTTGTTGTTTGGGGGGGGGTGGAGGGAGGTGGGACAGAGTCTCACTGTAGTCCATAATGTCCTGGAATTCAGTATATTTAGTTCTGGCTGGCTTCTGAAGCAATCCCCTGCCTCAAAATCCTAAGTACTGTGTTATAAGCATGAGTCGTTACACCAAGATGGGTAGGGTCTTTTTAGACGTAATTAAGATTAGTAATATGAGATTAGGGTAAACTCTAAATCCAGTGACTGTTGTCTTTGGAAGAAGAGGAAAGGAGCTGAGGAAGAAATCCTTGAGGATTAAAATCTGAGGCCAAAGGATGCCTGGAGGACATCAGAAGCTGGAGAAGGCAGCGAAGGATTTGTCTGTAGCAGAGAGGGAACATGAGTCTAGGTCCATCTTGATTTCAGACTTTCTGCTACAGAACTACAAGTGAGTACATTTCTATTGTTTCAAATCATTACACTGTTAGGTAGAAACAAATAGAGAGAACACCAACATCTATAACAGTTATCAAAGTATGATGCAAAGTCTCCTGAGTGTACCTAAAGCCTTTTCTGGTAGTCTATCGTTTAGAATCTGTGTCGAAATTTCCTCCTAATTAAACAGGTTTACTAAGATTCAGGATCTGGGGGCTGGAGAGATGGTTCACTGGTTAAGACCACTGGCTGTTCTTCCAGAGGTCCTGAGTTTAATTCCCAGCAACCACATGGTGGCTTACAACCACCTGTAATGGGATCTGATGCCTTCTTCTGGTGTGTTTGAGGAGAGCAACAGTGTATTCAAATATATATATATAAATAAATAAATCTTAAGGAAAAAAAAAGATTCAGGATCTGGGGACTGGAAAGATGGCTCAGTGGTTAAGAGCACTGGCTGCTCTTCCAAGGGACCTGGGTTCAATTCCCAGTACCCATGTGGCAGCTCACAATTGTCTATAATTCTAATTCTAGGGCATCTGACACCACACACACACAAACAGGCAAAACACCTATGTACATAAAATAAAAATAAATCATTAAAAATAAAAAATAAAAAGAGTCAGGATGTGAACAACTCATAGGTCTCAGGAAATCCCTGAAATTTATCAGATTCACATGGCTCCTTCCTCTTTAAGCTTATGTAAGCAGTAACAGCTGCTAGAGAGAGGGGACTCCCTGATCTGTTGAGCTGCTTTCATAGAGAGTTCCAGGGTTGTAGCTTTTGTGAGTCAACACCCAGGCTGGGGTCACCTTTTTGGTGATGCAGCTGCCTTTGAATTCCCCACGCTCCTGTAAGTAACCTCAATAAACTTTTTAGTGTGCCAGGTTGTTTCTTTGGCCTGTCATCAGTGCCTTATCTGGAATAAGTAGAAGTTGATGCATGTCTGTACAGGAAAAGCTTTGTAGCAGAACTAGTCTCATAATATGAAGGCCTTTTAATTTTATAGATATTTGCACTAAGGGGAGACTAAGCATTTCAACATGTATTAATACAGTTTCACCTCACCATACGCGTACTCATTATCTTCCTTCACTGTCACACACAAAGAAAATGCCAGTCTTTGTAGCTGGGTGTGGTGCAACAAGCCTGTAATTTTAGCACTTGCTGGGTGAGTCAGGAGGCTCAGGAGTGTGGGGCAATGGGCTACGCACAGACAGCCTGGTTTCCAGTCGAGGCTAGATTTTTGAACCCCGGGACCCAGTAGTGATAATTCACTTACATGGGTCGGAAGGAGTTCTCTCGTGTCTCCTGGACCTTGGCACCTGTCGGAGTTACCGCCCCTACAACCCCCACAGGAGAGGTATGGCTATCAGCCACTTAAGAATAGCACCAAGCCTTCCTACATGCAAATAAGGTTTCCCCCAAACTCTCAGTCCAAGTCAATGAGAGGTGCCTGCTCTCAAACCCTAAATCACCCCCAGAACTGTATATAAAGCCATGCAGGGAATTAAAGGTATGCAAGAACTATTCCTTTGACTGAGCCTTTTGTTCCAAGAGCTTTTTGTAACACTTGGGAAGAGATCTTCTCTCCCGAAGAGCCACCGGAGGTCCCCGCCGCCTGACCCCACTCTGTTCAGAGAAGCTCAGAGTTACCAAGCGACCTGGAAGGCGTGGCAGAGACTTCATCTCCCTGCCTGCACTCACTTCCCCTCGCTGGAGCCTTCCCACCCGACCTGGACAGAGATCTCTGCTACCCAGGCCCACACAGGAGTTCAAAATCATGGTCAGCTGCGTAAACTCGGGGCTGGCCTGCTCTAAGACAGATCCTAAACTGAAAAAAAAAAAAAAAAGAAAGAAAGAAAGAGAGAGAGAGAGAGAGAGAGAGAGAGAGAGAGAGAGAGAGAGAGAGAGAGAGAGAAAACCAAAACTCAGAATTTTCCCTGACCTATGTAAGACTGTGTTGTAGAAGAAATCTCATTTCTTTGTTCAATTCTGACATCCACGTAGCTTATAAATTGCGATGACTAAGCTTGTAAGAATGATCAGGCCACCCTAGGTTTACCTACGCACGCAATGAGCCTGATGGGAAGATTTACAGCTCATTTCTCCTCCTGACTGGTCTCCCGGGGGCTGGGCAGGCACGCCATCTGACTTGAATAAAGCTGTCAAGGTAAGTTTCCGTTGTGAGTTCTCTGCCTGGGCCAAGAGAGCACAACACTTTAAATTTTAGAGCAGACCGTTCATGTTCTTTACCAGGGGAGTGATATGGATTGTTACCTTCGGGGGTACTATTTAGTGGGGGCTGTGTGTGCTTGTTTAAACTAGAGTGGGCTGCAATTCAGTGTCAGGGAGCAGCGCCTGCTGACTTGGAGCTAACAAGCCCAGAGCTGGGGGTAAGGTTTGGAGTGCTGCGATGTCTGGCAACAGCAGACTTGGGAGCCTGGTCTGTTTTCCTGGGCAGATCACCGAGACAAGCAAGGTGCCTGTGTAGGTGTGCTGCCTTTTTGAGGAGTTTAATTTCGGAGAGATCTAGCAAACAATACCTTCAGCTCTCTGAAGTAACTGATACCTGGATACAAGGATTGATCAACTTACTGTGTTACTCTTTGCAGGTCCATTGTAAATCTTTACTGTATATTTGAGGGGGAAAAAGTCCTCTGATCTGTCTACCAAAAAAAAAAAAAAAAGCCTAATTAAATAAGATTATTTTGTTGTTGTTTTTAACTATGCATTTCTGACTGTCTGTGTATGGGTATGTGTAGGTTAACTATAGAGGTCAGAAGACAGTGTCAGACCCCTGAACCTGAAGTTATAGGTCGTTCTGAGAGACCTGATGTGGGTGCTGAGAACCAAACTTAGGTCCTTTGCAAGAGCATATGTAGTTTTTTGTTTTTGTTTTTGAGACAGGGTTTCTCTGTGTAGCCCTGGTTGTCCTGGAACTTGCTCTGTAGAGAAAGCCTCCCGGGTGCTGGGATTAAAGGCACGTGCCACCACTGCCCGGCTTTGTTTGTCTTTTAGATTTATTTTATGTGTATGGGTGTTTTGCTTGGATATATGTACACCATGTGTGCCTGGTGCCCCAGAAGTCATAAGAGGGCATTGGACCCCCTGAAATTGGAGTTGTGTCCAGCTTCGAGCCACATATGTGCACTGGGAACCAAACCTGGTACTGGAAACTGAACCTGGGTCTTCTTTGAGAACAACTAGTGTTCTTTACCATTGAGCCACCAGTCTATCCCGGGTCTACACTTTCCTTTTCTCTCTTATGGCCCTATCTGGCATCGGTGCTGCTGACATCACAGTGTGCCCTCCTTCACTCTATTTTATGGAACATTTCGGGAGCATCGGCACCAATGTCCTCCTCGAAGAGCTGGTAGGATTCGGCAATGACTCCATCTGAAACCGTAACCTTATTTGAAAAGAAGATTTTAATAACTGTTATCAAGCTAAAGCAAGGTTGTAGTGACTTATAATGGGCCCAAATCCAAGCTAGCAGATATCCTTGTAAGTGGAAGAGAAGACCGTCAGACAAGTCAAGCTTCAAAGACGACTGACCGTGAGAGGAAACCACTGCCCGGAGGAAGCAGGGGCAGCAGGATTGCCTGGCAGAGGCTGGGACCAACTGAGGCACCTGGAAAGGACACGCTCCAAGCTCCTGAGCTGCCTGACGCTGCGCAGTGAGCTTTTGTGAGCTGTCACCTGTGCTGGGGTGGGATTTGGCGTGCCAGGGTGACTGGGCACCAGCAGCTTTGGGAGCTTTTGGTCTTTTTTTTTTTGGTTTTTTTGAGACAGGGTTTTTCTGTATAGCCCTGGCTGTTCTGGAACTCACTCTGTAGACCAGGCTGGCCTCAAACTCAGAAATCCACCTGCCTTTGCTTCAAAGGCGTGTGCCACCACGCCCGGCACAGCTTTTGGTCTTTGAGTCATTTCTGCTCCTGTATCCTTCATCAGTATTCCTGTAACTAGCCCTAATAAAGCTCATGGCTTCACCAAATTGGACTTTGGATGGTATTCACACTTTAGTCCATCATGAGCTCCCTATCTGGGGTGACCAGGTGTGTGTGTTTAGTATTTTTTTGAAAGATTTATTTATTATTATATCTAAGTACACTGTAGCTATCTTCAGATGCACCAGAAGAGGGTGTCAGATCTCATTATGGATGGCTGTGAGCCACCATGTGGTTGCTGGGATTTGAACTCATGACCTTTGGAAGACCAGCTGGTGCTCTTAAATGCTGAGCCATCTCTCCAGCCCAGTATTTATTTATTTATTTATTTATTTATTTATTTTATTTATATGAGTAGAATTATAGCTGTTTTCAGACACACCAGAAGAGGGCATCAGATTCCATTACAGATGGTTGTGAGCCACCATGTGGTTGCTGGGAATTAAGCTCAGGACCACTGGAAAAGCAGTCAGTGCTCTTAACTGCTGAGCCATCTCTTCAGCCTGCGTGTCTTGTATTCTATCTTCCCAGGAAAAATATTATTGCAAGACCTGTGTGTCCAAGGCTGAAGATCAGGAACCTCCCTAGAGACTTCCTCATGTGAGTCCATCTTGAAAAGCACAGGAAACTGAACTCTTAGATTTACGGCAATGGCAGCCTCAGAAGATACAGCTACCAGGAAAAGAGGGGCTTACAGTCACTGGTTGGCTTCCTCCCCTGCTTGCCTTCATTCTTTTGATACCTCCTGACTGTAGGGTACTCCTATCCACATACCCTGTGAGTCTCCTTCAGTTGTTATCTCGTGCTAATCACCTCTGGAAAGGGTGCTTTAGTGTAATATCTTGGGCACCTCCCAAACTAATCACGGTAAATAAGATTAGCCTCATAAATCCTCTCCTTGTCAACTTGACCTCCAAGTACACTTCCCCACAGCACGCTTAATATTCACACAAAGATAATCATGAAGTCACGGGTTATAAGGAGAGTCTTCAGTGTAGCCAGCAACTAACCACAAACAATAACAACCAACTACCAAACAACAACCCATTCACACTCTTGGAGCCGTAGCATTTATAAACCCTCTGAAAAGTCCACAGAGTTTCAAACTATGTACAGATCACAGAATCGCACCCCTGCCAAAGCATGAGGTAAATCATAGCTGCTGTGGACAATCCGAAGCAGCCCCATATCCCACACCTGGGTTTAAAGCAAAAACATATTATTATAATATTTATGTTTTCTAAAGAAAACAAATTCCAGAATTCTCACTATACTTTAGCAACCAATCAAATTGGAGTACTGCTGGGGGGGGGGAGGGTTTTTTTTTTGTGCACTGTGTAATCAGTTGCTAAGAAGACAGAAACCTTAGAACAAGCGGAGCTAGTGATGGCACTCCTAGTACTAACCAGTGATACAGTCCTAGTATGAGGCTGAGGGCCTTGGAAAAGATGGAGTCTGAAGTCCATGGCAATGTCTGAAGTAGGTGCAGTCTCAGGAAAAGTGGAACTCACACTTACTTCTTTATCCCACCTTTTTGCTACCTCCAGGCCCCTAGCTTGTCAGTGCCACCTGCATTCAGGATGGGTCCTCTCCCCTCAGCTGGTGTTTAGCATATCAACTGTGCTGGAGACACCCACACAGACATAGTTGGGAATGGGCTTTGCTGATCTAGGTATCTCTTGATTGAACCAATTGATGACCATTCTTGGCGTCTTTAAGAAAAGTGACTCCCTCAGTCGAACCTTTGCACCTACAGAAACGGGCTTGCTTAGTGTCCGAGGTATCTGAGATTTTACACATTTGTTCTGAGTGTGACTTCTGAGAGGTGTGGCTTCTGTCTAGACACTTCGCTCAGCACATGGGGCCTCTTACCGAAGGAAATGGGAGAGGCGTATTTTCACATGACAGTGGAAAGGAGCTTGTCACCCCTAATGATAGCCTGAATCCCATCCCTAGGATCCTCATGGGAGAAGGAAAGATCAAAGCTTATAAGTTGTTATCAGACATTTACACTTGTGCGCATACAATACCCCCCACACACAAACAAATAAATAAGTAAATATAATAAGGTTTTTAAAAGACGGCATAATACTACTTAGATGAAAATGTCGTCACTGCTAGGTATTGTACATAGATAGAGTCAATGGATATTCGTGTTTCTATGCGTTTTTACACATGGGACTAAAAAAACAAAAAAAAAAAAAAAACAGAAACAAAAACAAAACAAAAAACTGTATTACATTATCTTGCAGGACATAATAGTACTGCCAGTTGGCTTCTTTGGAATCAGTCTTGAAATGGAGATGAACATATTTAACATATAGTCAGTTTGTTATGAAGAGTTTGAGGAATTAACATCCCTGGAAGGGTAAAGAGGCAAGATGGGAGAAGTTAAGAAGTCGGTCTGGGGGCTGGCGAGATGGCTCAGTGGTTAAGATCGCCAACTGCTTTTCTGAAGGTCCTGAGTTCAAATCCCAGCAACCACATGGTGGCTCACAACCATCCGTAATGAAATCTGATGCCCTCTTCTGGAGTGTCTGAGGACAGCTACAGTGTACTTAAAATATAATAAAATAAATAAATCTTAAAAAAAAAAAAAAAGAAGTCGGTCTGCCAAGGCAGTGGTGGCGCATGCCTTTAATCCCAGCACTTGGGAGGCAGAGGCAGGCAGACTTCTGAGTTTGAGGCTAGCCTGGTCTACAGAGTGAGTTCCAGGACAGCCAGGGCTACACAGAGAAACCCTGTTCGCCCCCCCCCCCCCCAAAAGAAGTTGGTCTGTAGTGCTTTCTTAACTACAGCCCTGGCTATCCCACAGTGAGCTCTGAAAGGAGGATGAGTCATTAGTTTTCCTGAAGTGAGGGAGTGGTATGTGTGTGTGTGTGAAGGGGTGTATGTGGGGTGTGTGTATGTGTGGTATATGTATGTATGGTGTATTTGTGTATATGTGGTGTGTGTGTGTGTGAAGGGGTGTATGTGGTGTGTGTGTGTGGTATATGTATATATGGGGTATTTGTGTATATGTGGTGTGTGTGTGTGTGTGTGTGTGTGTGTGTGGTGTATGTATGTATATGGTGTGTGTGTGTGGTGTGTGTATGTATGGGTTATGTGTGTGTACATATGTGGTGTGTGTGTGTGTGTGTGGTGTGTGTATGTGTGTGGTGTATGTCTCTGTGTGTGTATTATTGTGTCTGTGTGTGTATGTATGTGGTGTGTGTCTGTGTGTGAGTGTATAACTGTGTCTGTGTGTGTGTGGTGGGTGTGTATATGTGGTGTGTGGTGTGTGAGCACATGCATATGGCATAAAGGTCTGATAAGGACATACTCCATGCCATTGTTCATTACACAGAGGTCAGGAGATAATTTGTGGGATTTGGTATGTTCCTTCTGCTATGTGTGTCCTGGGGATTGGACTCAAGTCATTAGGCTTGCCAGCAAGTGCCTTTGCAGTTTGAGCCATCTCAGTAGCCTAGGCCTCTGCATTTACCAGTCATGGACCAAGGTTGCTGTAGTGAGAAGGCATGAGCACAGACTTAGGGAATTCCTGAAGGCTGAGAGCTGGAAGCTGTTGCAGGCATGAGCCTCAGTAACAACTTCAGGGATGTATCCTCTTGCCCAGAAGAGTATCTGGAAAGCCCATCAGATCATACACCATATGGAGTAGGAGTTAGAATAAATTCCTGGACTGCATTGCTAAACCAGTATGTGTGTGTGTGTGTGGGGGGGGTTAGAAATAAACTTTTATTAAACTATTTAATATGTGTATTTTAAGCTTACAAGAGGATGACTTGTGAGAGTTGGTTGTGGTTTTCGACTTTCCACTGTCTGAGTCCTGGGTAGGGACTGAATTCTGGTTGTCGGGCTTGGTGGCAAGTGCCTTTTCCATGACCAGTCATCCTGCTGGTCCACTGTTGAAAATTATTGTCTTAAGGATAGAATCTCTCCATGTAGCTCTGGATGGCCTCAGCTCACTATGAAGACAAGAGTGGCCTTGGACTCACAGAGATCTGTGTGCCTCTGCCTCCCAAATGCTGTGACTAAAGGGGTATACCACATGCTTAGACACTGTGGAATGCTGTACAGGATGGAATCCATGACCTCAAGTATGCTAAGCAAGCATTCTATCCCCAGCTTTTAAAATTTTCTATTTACTCTCATATATATCCTCACGCATGCCTGTGTCTACCATTCAATATTTCAGTTGTTCATGTGAAAAACAGGAGTAATGGATTGCATCTCTCAGGGGTGTTTGTACGTAGAGATATAAGGGGTGCACACACCACTGTGTACAAAGAACAAGTGTATTAGCTACTTTTTCCATTGCTGTGGCTAGAGTCCTGAAAAAAGCTAAGGTCAGGAAGAAAGGAGTCATTCTGGCTGATGGTTTAGGGCCCTAGTCCATCGTGTGGTGGCTGAATATACTGCCGTGGGAGAGGCATGGTGGCTGCCTGTGCTGCGGCTGCTCAGTGTCAGCAGTCAGGAAGGAGAGAGAGAGAGATGTATGCTGGTGTTGCAGTGGGTTTTCCCCTTTTAGATTCAGTCTGGAATCCCAGCCCATGGATGGTGCCTGCTGCCCTTTCAGAGTGGGTTTCCTCCCTCAGTTAATCTTCCCTCTAAATATCTTCACCCAAATATGTGCTGTATCAATGCCCTAAGTATCTCACAATCCAATCAAGTTGACAGCTGAAATTAGTCATGCAACACTCAATCAAAAATCTTAGAGCTGGGCATGGTAGCACATGCCTTTAACCCCAGAAGTTGGGAGACAGAGGCAGGTAGATCTCTGTGAGTTTGGGGCCAGTCTGGTCTACACAGTGAGTTCCAGGACAGCCAGAGAGAAACAAAGAAATAAAGAAACAAAAATATTCTTGGGGTTGGACATGGTGCTCAGTAATAGGATGCTAGCCTAAAATTAAAATGCACAAGGCCCTGGACACAGTACTGCAGATAGAAGAAGGAAAAAAAAACAAACCAAACCTGTTATTCCAGCATCACATAGTGATCACATAGCCCATCCATGGGTTGGGATTCCTAAAACTATATTTAGACCATTTTTTTTTCAAGACAGGGTTTTTCTGTGTAGCCTTGGCTGTCCTGGAACTCAGTCTGTAGACCAGGCTGGCCTCGAACTCAGAAATCCACCTGCCTCTGCCTCCCAAGTGCTGGGATTAAAGGCATGTGCCACCACTGCCCAGTTAGACCAGTCTTATTGGAAAGAAAAACTGTGTCTCTTTCAATCCTTGCCAGCACTTTGGTCAGTGTGTCCAAACCAAATTGATACTTGTTCTCTCAAGTCTTGCTCCCAGTCCTGGATTCCCTGGTTTGTCCAAGGTTCTATCTCATTGGTGAAGTTCTAACCATTGAAGCCATGTTGGAACATCCCCTTTCCATGGACTCTACACTTAATTTAACCACCAAGTTTTGTTGAATTTGAGTTCTAAACAATTCCCAACACTTGCCTCTCCCTCATAATGAACACTGCTATTCCATGGGTTGTGTTTTTTGTTTTTTTTTACCGGTGTTAAAGCAGTAGCTCCTTCATTGGTACTTCCCCCTACTGTGAACTGAACTATATTGTCAGAGGAGTTTTTTTTTTTTTTTTTTTTTTCTTTCTCGAGACAGGGTTTCTTTGTGTAGCCCTGGCTGTCCTGGAACTCACTCTGTAGACCAGGCTGGCCTTGAACTCAGAAATCCAACTGCCTCTGCCTCCCAGGCAGAAGGATTTTTTTTTTTTTAAATACACAGACTGATTACATTTCTTCTTAGCTCAAATGTGTTTGATAAGCAGTGTAGTGGCACCTACTTGTAACTGCAGAGCTTGTGAGTCTTAGGCAGGAGGAGCCTGAGTTTGATGGGTTAGTGTGATCCTGAAACAGACTAACAAACTTAAAAAAAAAAAAAGTTTTATTTATTTAATGTATATGAGCACATTGTAGCTGTACTGATGATTTACTTATTTAATGTATATGAGCACACTGTAGCCATCATATGCTTGCCGGGAATTTGAATTCAGGACCTCTGCTCCCTCCGGCTGACCCTGCTTGCTCCAGCCCTACTTAGTTTGGCCTAAAGATTTACTTATTGTTGTATCTAAGTACACTGTAGCTGTCTTCAGACTCAACAGAAGAGGGCGTCAGATCTCATTACGGATGGTTGTGAGCCACCATGTGGTTGCTGGGATTTGAACTCAGGACCTTCAGCTGGTGCTTTTAACCACTGAGCCATCTCTCCAGCTCGTGAAGAACTTACTACTTACAGAACAGTGAAACATAAAACCAACGAGCATGACTCACAGTTTGACACCTCCTTATTTGCTTGTCTTATCCATTCCTTCTTTCTAGCTTAATCTTGCAGGACTCAAACTGGTTGCTTTCTCCTAATGTATCATTTTGTGACCGGGGCGCAGGCTGTCCTGCCTGCAGCTTTATGGTCTCTGTTCTCTCACTTCCTCAAGGCCCTGTTCGTTCTTTACATTTAAGCTCATGGTGCTTTCTTCATGACGGCTACCCACCTAGCCTAACAGTCATCCTGCCGATTTTATCACTGTGCCTTGTGCCTTACAGTTCATATTATAGATGTACGCACGGGAGTCCTACACAATGAAATCGAAAGGCCTGATGATTGAAGCTCATGACATACAGAGAGGAACAAGAATTGGAAGTTTTAGTAGGTATTGGAGATAAATGAAGGAGAGGGAAGGAAATAAAGAGGAAATAACAAGTCGATTCTTTGTTTAGATGGTCTCCCCAGCAATAATGTTGTCTATGGATAGCTTAGCTGCCTTTTTGACACAGACACCTTATCAAATTTCCCTTTTAAATTTAATCTTGTTATAAAATGCTGCCTTTTATTTTAGGTAGTGGAAGAGAGCTGAAACGCGCGTGTCGAATGGATCTCAATTTCTTTTCGGTTTAAAAGCCATCAATATGCAGTGGGTCACATTTTTAGTAAGGCACTTTCTAAGTTCTTACAGTACTACTTTGAGGTGATGGGTTCTGAGCCTCAGACACCATAACGAATCAACGTCATGAGCAAGATAAATACCTTAAACCCCTAGGTGAGCCTCGCCATTACTGTAAAACACGCTTTACTACCCAGCAAAAACGATTGTTTTTAAAACGCTGCATTTTTGCAATCTTCCAAGCGCTTTAATTGTTCTCAGACAGATGGCTAAAGCTAGGCTACCGCACCCGCATATGTTAGGATAAAACCGACTAGAGCGCCAAGAAAAAGATGATTGGCTGTGGGCCGTAGAAGTTACACGGTTCCCCTAGCAAGAGCTGGGAAACCGCTGAATCTTCAGGTTTTGAAATACGGTTTTTGCATCGTAAAGAAAGAAGATTAACCTATCAGGAAGAACCGAGCACATCCAATTACCAATCAAGAGCGGGAAAACAGCCAAAGCCGGAGATAACCAGGCACCAAAGCGGACGTCACTCTTCAGTCTCTGCCAATAAGCCGAGGCAAGGGGCGGGGCAACCAGAGGATCAATTGCCCAAGAAAACAAACAATGTGTAGTACAACTGTCTAAACCCCAGTCCTAAGCTCCGGATGCGCCGGAATGAGCTCTAGAGCAAGGCTCTCGTGAGGTGCTTCCCGCTTTTCTAGCCTAATGACAGTCAGGGCCGGGTATCTACTTCCTAGCTCAGCAAAGGTGTCCTTCCCGCCAGCTCCCACGGGCTCGCAAAAATCCCGCTGCAACTTTGCGCTACAGTTTACAGGAACAGCAGTCGCGCGCTGAGGGGGTGGGGCGGCGGCAGAGCGCAGGCGTACATGCCTTGTGGAGGCGTGGCCCAAAAGGCCCCAGGAACTCTGGGAACTGTATTCCCCGCTCCCGAGGAGGTAGCACAACTCACGAGCCCTCTTGAACTACATTTCCCAGAATGGCTCGCGACCTTGGGGCGGGACGCTTGGTTCCTTAATGAGTTCGAGAAAGCCGCGGCGCGGCCCACCAGGTTCCAAAACAAGGAAATGAAGGGAGGAGGCGGGACTGTAGATGCCTGCGGGAGCCGCCGCCGCCGCCGCGGAGGAGGAGGAGGCGGAGGAGGTGGCTGCCGCGGCCGCCGAGGAGTCCCTTGCTGAAGGCGGACCGCGGAGCGGCGGGCGGCGCGCGCGCGCCCGAGCGACGGCTGTTGGAGAAGTGGAGCGGCGGCGGTGGAGGAGGGACTGAGTGGCGGCGGCCCCCGCGTCCCGGTTTCTCTATGGGGGAAGCAGACAATGGATTATGATTTCAAGGCGAAGCTGGCGGCGGAGCGGGAGCGGGTGGAGGATCTGTTTGAGTACGAAGGGTGCAAAGTGGGACGCGGCACCTACGGGCATGTCTACAAGGCGAGGCGGAAAGATGGGTAAGAGCGCGAGCGGGGAGTGGGCTCGTCCCGTCCCCTCCGCTGCGGAGCCCCGGAGGGCTGGGTGGGTCGGAGCTCCCGGGACGAGGCGGCGTGGGTCGCAGAGCGACGTCCCGGGGCTAACTCGGAGGCACTGGTGCTGCCGCCCCCCGCTGGCCGGTCGCGCCCCTCGAAGTCGTACGGCGCAGCCCCGTCGGGGGCGTCGGTCCCGCCTGGAGTCGCGGCTGCGTGATTAACAGCGGGCGGCGGGTGGAGACCGCGCCTGGAGGTGGAGTTTAGGGGTCTGGTCCCCGGGGACCCTCCGGAGGGCTTGGCTGAAGAGTTACCGGTTTGGCCCTGTGCTGGTGACGGTAGTGGTGGAACTTCCAATCGGCGCAGCGCCTTCCCGGGGCGGCGGTTTGAAAGCTCGCGGGGGCGCCTCCTGTCTGGTGGCGCAGCGCTTGGGGTCCTGGCTGGCCCCTTGGGTCTGACTTCCTTGCCAACCCAGACTTCATCTCTGATGTTTACCTGGGGACTTCCCGATCCTGCTCCCGATTCCCACATTTTAATATTCTGAATTCAGCACTCTGAAGGTGGACCCTGGAGAGAGATAAATTGTATATTACAAGATTTAAGTGTTCTCTGGTTGCTTATCTTTCCTGCCTCTTGGCTATCTTAGGTATAAGATATATCTTGGCTATCTAATTCCCCCCAACCCCCTTTAAGATAGGGTATCTGTGCGCCCTGCTTGGCCTGGAACGGAGAGATTCGCCTGCCTCTGCTAATCAGGTACTATCATTAAAGGCGTATGCCACCAAACCTGGTCCATTTCTCTTTTCTTCAGGAAGAAATCTTGATTTCTTCAAGTTCTTAGCCTCTGTCAAATGGCTGTGAGCTTTGGTAGTGTTTATTGAGAACCTAGACCACCAAGAACAGAAAACGGAGTGACAGGCTTGAGCCTGGATTGCCGTTTCCTTAGTTGAGGGGATCTGTAGGAATCTCTTGGGAAGTCTTTATGGATTGTTATATCAGTAAAAGACAAGTTGATAAAGCATCGAGAATGTCCCCTTCGGGCCGGTGGTCAGACTGGCTTGTAAGAGCTGGCCCGGTGGAACCAAACTTCAGGCCTGGGAATGGTGAGTTTAAAGCCAGTTGTCACCTTGGCTCCTTTCTGGAAGGAATTCCTTTCCCTTAGGTTCTGTAACTTAGACTCAAACGATTGTCAGACTATACAAAAGGGAGACTTAAGGATTGTGATGGGGCATTTTTGATAAGCCGGATTATCACCATACCTCAGATTTAAAGTGCTCCTTGGGGCCCCTCCTTCCCAGTGCTGTGATTTGATAATGTTGGTGAGGCGCTCCCGCATCAAAGTAAGCAGTGCTCGAGCTACTTTTCTAAGAAGAAAGCCAGAGCACAGTCGTACCAAGTGTCTCATACTCAGTACCTGGAAAGTTACAGGTACTGTCCAGAACTCAAGGATGATGGTTAATCGCTATTGCAGGTAGACCTGTCTAGGCCAAGCTACTCAGTTGTCTGAGCTGTTTCTTTTAATTACCACATGTCCTCGAGTGCACACCAGGGGCTGGAGGGTACTGTAATTGACTTGCACTCTGTTTTTGGCATAGCCACTCTCCTGATTAAATTGATATTCCAGTGGGACTCTTCACAGGGCTGTTTGGGGAAAGCAAATCCAGTGCTGTCATTTGGACACTGTGGTTCCATTGTTGGGCTGGATTTTCCCGTATCCCCAGGGACTGTGCTAACGTTGTGATACATGTCATCTAGAATACACAAAGTTTTCATTAAAAATATCTTAAAATATTTTCATTTGCCCTGAGTCTTTGAGAACTTTAACAATTCTGTTTCTGAGTCACATAGACTAGATGGGATTACAACAGAAACAGTTTCCGCTTCTTAGTTTTCACTATATAATAAGGATATTGATTAAAATACACTTATTCTATGAGTGAAATTGGTAAAGTAGAGTACATAAAATAAGGTCAGTTTTTGTATTTTCAAAGTAGAATTAAAACAAAACAAAACAAAACAAAAAACCAAAACACTTAGAGCTAGAGGCAGGCATAGATGGATCTCTGAGTTGGAGGCTAGCCTGGTCTACAGATGGAGTTCCAGGCCAGCCATGGCTACACAGAGAAGCCCTGTTTCAAAAACACCAACAAAACAAAATAAACCAACCAACAAAAAACCACTTAGAATATGAAAATATATTTTCAGACCATTATATCACATGTTCAGACCACTATATCGCATGTAAGACAATCCATGATAGGTTTTATTTATTGATTTTCTTGGGTTAAGAGTCTGGTTCAGATTCCTGGGTTTACACTAAACATTCAAGTCTCTTGTGATTTGGTAGTGGGATTAGTTTTATGTTCATTACTAATCAGCAATTTGAAAGAACAGAAGGTTTTAGTGGTAGTTCTCAAATGTGATACGGATTTGGATAGTTAAGGATTTTATCCTCTGGTCATTCTAAATTACAGTTCCCCTCTTTACATTTTATTTTGGTAAGCTCAGGAAAATGAGTGGTGCGATGCTATTTTAGGGAGCAAGAAAGATGAGGGCCTGCTAGAGAAAAATAATTCTAGTGTATATAACACTATTGCATATACATGCATACATATGTGTACACACACATAAATGTACTCTATCATATAAATAAAAATTGTCAGAACTTTAGAATAACATTACAGGTTGTTAGTTACTTCAAAATGAGATTTTCAAATGAGATTTAAAATAGGCAATACAATGCAGTGTGTATTTATAGCAGGCTAGAAATATAAGACATGTCTTGAGTTTTTCACCTTTATATATTTAATTGTTGCATAAAGATTTTCATACACAGTGGTACTAGTGATGTTTTGATCCCTTGTACATTGTATACTGTTTCCACCAGAGTAAAAATGTCTCCTCAGACACTTAGAATGTCATTGTGTTGAAACATTGGAAATGTTGTTTCTAGCTTACTTGACATGTTGTATCAGTTTCTTTGCTGTTCAACATGGCACGGTGGCTTATTTCTCCCAAAGTGTTTTCCTTTAATAAAAATGTTTTTCATTAATTTTTCATTTGGAAGGAAAATGAAAATATTGACCCCTGTAAAAAGCAGTCAGGCTTGCACCCTCAAGATGGCACACCTGCTGCCTAGAATGTGCTGGCACGCATGAGGCCTGAGCCGCAGCCTGGGGGATTGTCATGGTTGAAGATACCCATTTCCACAGAGCTGTCCTCTGACTTCCACACCTGTGACATGTGGGTGTTCTCTCCTCTAGGTATTCAAAGGAAATAAATGCCAAAAAAAAAAAAATTCAGGCTGAAAATTAATTACCTACAATTTACTTATTAGACATATTACATGTGAGCTGTGGCATGCACTTGGAGGTCAGGAGACAACCTTGTGGCATGGATCTTGTCTACCTTCATATAGGTTCTGAGGGTTGAATTGAAGCTGCCGTGCTGGCGTTATCTATCAGACAGGTGCCTTCACCTGCTGGACCATTTTGTTGGCCCAAATTTACTTACTGGTTCTGAGGTCCAATATAGAGCCTTGGGAATACCCAGCATGCACGCTGCCACTGAGCTATGCTTCCAGCTCTAGGATATCTTAGAATTTTTTAGTATGAGTAAGAATTCATAAGATTTTTTTTCCTTAGTAGTAAAAAGTTTCACACTGTGCTGGGGATGTAGCTCAGTTGGTAGAATGCTTGCATAGCACACAGAGGCTCTAGGTTCTATACTGTATAAGCCGGACTTGACACAATACCAATACTTGGGAAATGGAGCCAGGAGGATCAGATGCTCAAGGCTGTAGTTAGCTATATATGAGTTCCATCCAGCCTGGGGCACCTGAGACCCTGTTTCAAAAAAAGTTGGGCATAAAACTTTATAGTGACAAGTCTGAAAACAGTATCTTTCTAGTTAGGAGCACTTAATTATGACTGATAAAGGAATATTGTTAAATTCTTTTCATTAAAAGGGTCATAAAAACCTGATTCTATGGCATAGGATTATATATGAAAACTTGACTAATGTGAGTTGGATTTCCAAGACTGATTGAAAACAAAAAGTTGCTTTGTATGACTGTTTTTGAAAGGTACTTGGTAATCGAAAGTGGAGTGGCTGCCAGAGTTCCTAAGAGTTTCAGTTTTGTCTTAGGTTTCAGCTGAGGACTAGGGTACGTAGGCATGTTTTAATGTCTCATGAAGTCCTTCACGTGTAACTACATGTAGATAGACACGGAAAATCAGTGCAGCAGCATCTGTCTGGGTGGTTTTTGTTTTTTTTTTTTTTTTTTTTGCATCTGCCTGTTTTTAATGGAGTTTCCCCAGTTGGTTTGTAGATTTTTGTGTTTGCTTTGTGTGTGTGTGTGTTTGCATTTTGATCGGTGGCTCCTGGAGGTTTAGGTAGTCCGCTCTGTGATAATAAGTAGTATTTTCTAATTCTCAACAGCTTTAGATCATCTAGCTCAACTGCCTTTGTTTTAGACAGCGGAGCTCAGGGAAACTCAGGGCTCCAAGGTTATTAACTCACTGTCACACAGAACTAGGAAGCCTGAAGCCCAGACAGGAGTCCTGTATTTTGTTATGCATTTTCCTTCCTAATGAGAAGAAAGCAAAAAAGGCCATTTTGGCCGGGCGTGGTGGCGCACGCCTTTAATCCCAGCACTCGGGAGGCAGAGGCAGGCCTGTTCTACAAAGTGAGTTCCAGGACAGCTAGGGCTCTACAGAGAAACCCTGTCTCGAAAAACAAAGCAAAAAAAAAAAAAAAAAAAAAAAAAAAAGACCGTTTTGCCTTTACCTTGGGTAATTTTATCTAAACACTTATTTCATACAAACAAAACAAAACAAAACACCAACCAACAACAAAAACAAAAACAAAAAAACACCCCCAAACCACTCATATCAGAAATATGGGAAAAAACTACAGGAAAAGAACATTTAAAAAAGGAGTGCAGAGGAGGAGGTATTTGGGGTAAAGTTGGTAGCTTGCCCAAGGCTCTGGAGTCAATGCCCAGAGCAGCAGAACAACAGAAGAGTGTCCGCATAGCTGCTTATCTTCCTGACTTACCCTGGTCCCCTGTGTCACCACTGTGGTCCTTCCTGTGACTCACACAGCTGCAGAACTGGTGTCCACCTTTGGTCTTTTCTCACTGTAGACTAAGATCCAAGTTGCTGTCATTGTCATATTTCCTGAAAATAAAGTCAGGTATATTTTGTTTAGAAAAATCATACATTTCTTCTTATGTATAACTGGGTCAGATCTACCCTACAGTACCTTAATTTGACATCAGAAGACATGTGCACTCAGATCCTGACCATTCTTTTTCCACTTCATTGAATTGATTTATAGTGTTGAACTACATTTTCTAGGACTTAGGTCTTCCCCTGTCTGATACTTACGTTTTACCTAGGATGGGGTCGTCACTGACAGTCCTCTTACTCATTTCTTTGTCCTTACACATCAGGCCACCTCTTGTTCATATTTCAGTACCCAGCTTTATTTGCTTTCTGCCGGAAGTCTCCCCTCAGTCATTCAATGTGCTTACCTGTGCCTCTGTTCCTCCTTACAGATACAGTTTCACTCGCAAAGATGTTGCAGTCTTTCCAAGTTGTTAGCTTCAGTGTCTAGTATACAGTTGGGTATATATACACAATCAAAAACTATGTAGATTTTGTAGTGTAGGGTGCAGTGGCACATACTCCACCCAGCACTCAGGAGGCAGAGGAAGGAGAAACCTTCAACTCCAACTGGGCCACACGAGACCCTGTTGGAAACAAACCCAAATTGTTGAATTTTAAAAATTCTACAAAGTGGTAAATGTGCTTTCATGACCTTAAGAACAAATTGAGCTAGGTAGTGGTGGAGCACGACTTTAATACAAGAACTTGGGAGGCAGAGAGGCAGGTGGATTTCTGAGTTCGAGGCCAGCCTGGTCTACAGGACAGCCAGGGCTATACAGAGAAACCCTGTCTCGAAAAACCTAAAAAGGAAAAAACAAAACAAAACAAAACCCAAAAAACTAAATTGAAATTACACACGTGCACATGCAGACACACACACACACATATACACATACGAACTTATGTGCAGTTTTAGAGACAGAAATCTCCATCTTTATCTTCTGTATGCTGGGATTAAAGGTATGTGCCACCACACCTGGCATGAAATTTTGAAATGGCAATGTTCTATGGGATAGGTGATTTGATATATTTCTATAGGACTAACTATTGATTTTAGGCTAACCTAAACTTGAACTAATGATCTCTCCACTTTGCCTTTCCCTGCTAGCATTATAGGCACAAGCCCCAGCCCCTGGTTAATTACAGGTCAAACCCAAGGCTTTGTGCAGGTTAGGCAGGCACAGGAGCTACTTCAGTCTATTTCCAGTTCTAGCACTAGTCATCTTGCCGCTCCCCCCTCTCCCAGTCTATGTATGTATTACTTTTTTTTCCTAAGAAGGTATACGTTTAATTGCTTCCCTTTCATTTTGAGGCAAAGGCTTAATCTGTAGTCCAGGCTGGTCTCAAACTCCCCATCCTTTTTGCTACAGACTTCAGAGTGCTGGGCACACAGGAGCATACTACCATACCTTATGGTTTCTTTTAATAGACGTTGATAAAGAGCAGAGTTCTTTTGGAATAGTAAGCATTTTTCCTTTTTAGACCAAACTGGTTTTTGCTAGTGTGTGAATTCTTTCTTCTGTGCTTTTAATAGCTATTTCATAGCCATGCTTAGAAGATATCAGACTCATATATTTTAGGAATTCTTTTTTGATATTACAGATTTATAGTTAAAAAGATATTTTTAGCATTTAGTAATTGAAGTGAATGTTGGTTTATATTTATTAGCTTATTTTTGCAATATAAGCTTTCTAAAACATTATTTTTGAGACCTAAGGGAAATAATCTCTCAATGCCTTGCTAGGAGCAGTGGTCCTGAGACTGAACAGCAGCTGCTAATAAGCATTTTAGGCTTGTGTGGCCATCTCAGATGTGCTTGTTTACAACTGAGTCTGAAGAGATGGGTGAAGAATACCAGTGTTCACAGAACAATGCAAAAGAAACCACTCCACTCTTTGAAATGAATTGAAGATAGTTAATTTTCAAAAAAAGTATTTTGTGGGCTGTTCGGTGGTTTCTCAGTTAAGAGCACTTTGTGACTCTTTCAGAGGGTACAGGTTTCATTCCCAACACCCACTTGCTGGCTCATTATTATCTGTAACTCCATCCAGTTTCATGGTATCCCATGAACTCTTTCAGGCCTCATGGGCATCATACAAGAATACATACATACATACATACATACATACATATATGTAGCAAAACACTCATACAGAAAAAAATAAAAATAAATCTTAAAGTATCCTGTAAAATGAAGAACGTGTTTAGTTAGTAATTGCAAGGGCCTGGGAAAGGAGGCGGTGAGTGTGCTGACCTTGCTGTCGCACCCTTTCCTCTCTGGAGGCAGCTCCTGGATGCGTTTTCTCTTGTGAATATATCACGCATGCCGTTTGATATAATACATGCTGTGGTTTGCATATTTTTCTTTTTAAACTTTAACAACTTGAAGACCGATCATTGCATATCTTTTGCACAGACATGTCTTAGTTTTGTTTTCTATTTTATTGACACATGATTTAACTAGTTAATCTTGATGGAACTTTAGAATTGTTCTAGTTTTTTGCTAGTACTAACACTAATGAATATCCCAGTAAGTGCAATATTAATATGTAAGTTAAATTCCTAGAAACTCTTTCCCTTTGGAAGTAGTGACTTGAAATTGAAATTGTTTGCTAATACCATGATCTACAAGACATACACCTAAACAGTGGAGATTAAGAAGTGGCTTTTGAGATACTGATGCAGGTAAGTAATGAATTACTTGTTTGCCGCATGACATGCAGATTGCTTTCACATACTGTTGTTTTAGTAATACAGAGTTTTAACTAGAATGAGTTTTAAAATACAGTGCCTGCCAGTGTTGATGAAGGAAGTGTTTCTACTTTCTCTCACTTTTTGGGACTTGATATACTGGATAAGATGTTAATATATGATATTAAATGGTAAGCTTGTTTTTTAAAAAATGCCCAGGATAGTCTGGGTTAGAAGTTGGTATAGACTATTTTAAGTTAATATATTACAGTTTGAAGATTTCATGGTGCTATCATCAGAGTTACAGTATTTAGATCTTTTTTGAATATTTGGATACTAAAAACTGAGTTTTGCTTACTGTGGTAAAATCCTTTAATTCCAGCAGTGGAGCATAGAGGTGGGCAGATCTCTGTGAACCTACGCTGGTATACACAGCAAGTTCCAGGCCAGCCAAAGCTACATAGTGAGACCTTGCCTCAAAAACAAATAAGCAAAACCCTCCCCAAACCAAGAATTACCACAAGTCAGTGTTGGTAAAGAATGAACTTGTTATCGTGTTATGTAGCTGGACAATGTTAGGACTTCCTTTTGGTTCTAAAACAAAGTGACAAGAAACATTATTTTTAGAATGTGTTTTAAATTTAAGTAACTAACTCAGCCATTTCTTAAAAATAGCATTTTTGGTCTGGAACCAGGCAGAGTTAGCCAATGATGCTATTTTAAAGATTTTGTCCATGTATAAATAGCTGACCGTCCAGCACTTCCTGTAATAGCTGTTGGAGCACAGGCTGTGCAGGGTAAGAGCATCTTGAGAGAGCAGGACGTCATTCAGGATGCAAGTGTGTAGCAGTCAGTGTTTTAAACTGAGGTTTGAGTTCTGCAGGAGTGAGTGATGGATCACAGAAATAAAAGCCTTTGGAGTCATTAGATGATTGGTGTCCTCATAAAATGTCTTAAGTCTCCTGTGGTAGGGATCAAAACATACAGTAAGTCTCACTACAAGGAAAAGCACAGCCTTCTTGCTGAGACTTTAAACTGTATTTTCTACGTAAAAATAGAAAAGGAAACAGTAGTTGATGGTAAATTACTGAGCCTCAGCAACAGCTTTTTGTCTGTTTACTGTATCCCTGTGCATTGTGGATTTAACACAGCCCTCATTGCAAAGGGGCCTTTGTCACCTTGTTGTTTAGGTATGACGCTGTACAGCCTCAAGATACCTTTGACAGGGCTGGAGAGATGGCTCAGCGGTTAAGAGCACTGACTGTTCTTCTGAAGGTCCTGAGTTCAAATCCCAGCAACCACATGGTAGCTCACAAACATCTGTAATAAGATCTGGCACCCTCTTCTGGAGTGTCTGAAGACAGCTACAGTGTACTTACATATAATAAATAAATAAATCTTTAAAAAAAAAAAAGGTACCTTTGATAGCCCACAGGTGCATAAAGCTTTTCAAAAGAAAGTCATTTATAAAAACATTGGAATTCAAGGTCATCCTCTGCTACAAAGAGAGGTGCCTCCGGAGAGAGGGAGTTAAGGAAGGAAAGAGGAAAGAATCTAAGTTCCCTAAGCATTATAGACCTACATAAGCAAGTATGCAAGCCAAGTAAAAAACAAACTAGTCAGGAGGTGGTGGTGCACGCCTTTAACCCCAGCCCTCAGGAGGCAGGTAGATCTCTGGGTTCAAGACTAGTCTGGTCTATAGAATGAGTTTCCCCAGTGCTTTAAGTCACTTTTAAAGACACAGTTAATAGTAACGGCACTGCAGGAGGTCAGGAATGCTGTCCAAGTCTGTGAGCTCTTGGCACATGTGCTTGAGGGTCTGAGTTTAGTTCCCAGCTCTGTAAGAAAGAAAGATTTCATGGTACAAAATGAAATTTTACTTTTGAGAAAAGCATTGCTGCTGCATCCTGCTTTTGACTTAGTACTGGTGAGCATATTCAACTTACTCTTTTTATAAAGATTTATCTAATTTTTATGGGTATCTGTTCTGTGTATGTAGGCGACTAGAGGAAGGCCTGGGCATCGTAGGGGTGAAATTACAGGTAACTCTGAGCTCCTCGACTTGGGTGCTAGGAACTGAACTCAGGTTTTTAGGGAGAGCATAGCAAGTCTCTTGTAGCTGCTGAGCTGTCTTTCTAGCAACCCCCCCCCCCCCCCCGCCACCATAAAGAATTAAACAAAATTATGTGTGTATGCTTGTGTATGTGTAACTGTGAGCACATGTAGGGTCAGAGGGCAATGTGGGGCCTGTTGTTGCCTCCCACCATGTGGCTACTGGGGTTGAACTCAGATCGCCGTGCTTGGAGGAGAGCGCCTTGAACCTTCTGAGCTATCACTGGCCCTGACCCTTGAGCTCATTGAAAATAAGTATGTTACTGTCTTGATAACCGCCTGTTACTCAGCTTGCAGGATTTGGAGGAGGGCCCCAGTTCAAGGGTGGTCTGGGCACAGAGAGACTGGGCCCTCTGCCTGTTTCTCAGAGCTACCCTTCCCACTTTCCTCCTCCTCCTCCACCACCACCACCACCACCACCACCACCACCACAAGTAATCCACTGGGAAGGCAAAAGTTAAAATATAGTTTTTAGCAACCAAGAATTCACCTTTTCGTCCAGACCAGTGGTTCTTAACCTTCCCAATGTTGAGGCCCTTTAATACAGTTCCTCATGTTGTGGGACTCTTCCTATCCCAATTATTTTTGTTGCTACTTCATACTTGTCATTTTGCTACTGCTATGAATCGTAATATAAATATCTGGTGTGCAGGACATCTGATATGTGACTCCTGTAAAAGGTTTGTTCAACTTCCAGCCAATGGGTCATGACCCCATAGGTTGAGAATTGCTGGTCTAAATGTGAAATATTTACATCCATCTCAGATAGAGTTGACCTTGAGTGCTATGCTGCACTGCACTGTGCTGCTGTGGTGTCCCTAGGAAGTAGGACATTGTCAGCTCCCTTGTGTTGTGGGACCACCAATATGTGTGTGATTTATCATTGATGGAAATTCATTATTTAGCAGCACATAATAGGATCTTTTTTTTTGTTTGTTTGTTTTTTGTTTTTTGGAGACAGGGTTTCTCTATATAGCCCTGGCTGTCCTGGAACTCACTCTGTAGACCAGGCTGGCCTCGAACTCAGAAATCCGCCTGCCTCTGCCTCCCGAATGCTGGGATTAAAGGTGTGTGCCACCACGCCCGGCTTTCATAATAGGATCTTATGTAATGTACAGAACCAGTGTTTGTTGATCTTTCAGTAGGAATACTTTTGTTTTTATTCTATTAAATTTGGTAAATAATAGCTGTACACAGTAAAAACCAAGCCTTCAACATCTTACGTAGTTGTACACAAGATGAAAATTGGATGCTTTCAGTCGTACTGTATTTTTTCAATTTCTCTTTACTTCTCAGAAGTAAACACTCGTGCTAGCCTCACTTTTAGTATATGCCTCAGGATCAAGCCTGTGGCTTTGGGGTCCCAGTGGATGTCATGCTGAAAAGGTGCTTGCTCCCAAGCCTAAGTACCTGAGTTCAATCTTTGAGACCCACAAGGTGGGACGAGAAACTGATTCCACTGACTTCCACATGTACAACCACACCCGTACACACAAGAAAGAGATACATGCATAAATATGGAAATAAGTAAATATGATGATTAAAAAAAAACTCATAAAGCATTGTGCATGTTTGACTTATATTACATCGAGCTGCGTTTCCAGTCCTTAACAGTATAAAAGTTTTTATTAAATTTATTTATGTGTGTGCTCATGCCTGTGTGCCTTAGGTTTCATTCATATAGGATAGACATTCTGAGTTCTTATATGTGTAATAATGTACTTTATTTTCATACTTGGTTGGCAAATTTGGCTATGTGTAGAATTTTTAGAACTATTAGCTATTAAAATTTTATTCTTGGTGCATGCCTTTAATCCCAGTACTTTCGGAGGCAGAGGGAGGCAGAGGCAGGCAGATTTCTGAGTTCGAGGCCAGCCTGGTCCACAGAGTGAGTTCCAGGACAGCCAGGGCTAAACAGAGAAACCCTGTCTCGAAAAACCAAGGGGGAAAAATATATACATATTTATTTTAGTATATGCCTCAGGATCAAGCCTGTGGCTTTGGGGTTCCAGTGGATGTCATGCTGAAAAGGTGCTTGCTCCCAAGCCTAAGTACCTGAGTTCAATCTTTGAGACATATATATTTTTCCCCCTTGTTTCTTATATTTAAAAAATTTTTTTCCTTTGAATACAACAGTGCTGCTTCATGTTTTCTAGACTACAGGGGAATATGTGAAAAGGGAATTTTCTTTATGTGAACTTTGTTCTTGTTTTTATCCTTTTTCGCTATGCGCATTTGTACTTAGTCTGTCATACACCATCTCCAGACCAAAGCCTCTCCCCCTTCACTCCTGCTGGCTCCTCCTTTCCCATTTGTGTTCTTTAAGGGCTTCTCAGTTTATTTATCATTCTGTAACATTTACAAGTGTCTGGGAAATCAGGTCTCTTTTTTTCATCTGGCTTTGTCTCTTGTGTTTGCTTATATGGGTAGATAACTGCACTTAATTTAACTTGGAGGTTAAAATCTTCAGTGAGTAGCTTTAGCCCTACTGTTCTCATCTTCTGCTCCTTCAGCATTTGAGTGGTGTTTCAGGGTCCCGTGTAGCCCAAGTGGGCCTGCAGCCTGCTGGACCTCTCAGGCTGGTCTTGAGTTCCTCTTTGCTTGCCTCTACCTCCCAAGAGCTGGGTTACAGCAAGTTCTTCCATCCCATTATGGATTTGATGGCCTTTCTCCATGTGACCTTCTTCGGGGATGCTCACTAACCAGCCTCCCTTCTCCACTCTTCCTTCAGTGTGGCTTAAATTTGTTGTCAGTGTTCAGCCCTCAGTGCATCTGGGTTCTGAGAGATTTTTCCTTTATTTTAATTTCCTAGGTACCAGTTTAGTCTTCAGTGAAGCTTAGGATCTTATTTATTATGAATTGAATTCAAGATTCTGATTTTTTTTTTTTGTTTTAGGAGTTTCCAGAGTAGTTCTTTTTTTGTTTGTTTTGTAAATAGCTTTTAAAGTGTGTGTGTGTGTGTGTGTGTGTGTGTGAGAGAGAGAGAGAGAGAGAGAGAGAGAGACTGACTGATGGTGACAGAGTGTGTTAGAGTGTAGGAATTGAGCCTGTTATGACCCAGCTGCTGTGGAGTTAAAGGTTTTCTGGACTAGGTTCTCGTCTCCCACCTTGTTGAGGACAGTGTTTCCTTTCTGCTTCTGTGATTATAGTCTGCCCTAGTTAGTGAATAAAGAAAAGAAATGAAAGGCATGACTGTTCTTAGGTAGAGGAGAAAGTTTATTATAGCTATGTGGGAGAGCATAGTGAGCGGCAGGGACACCTAGGAGAGTCCAGAGTGGTCATGACCTTAAACCTTGAGGAAGAGGGGAACCAAGTGCAGCCGCCAGGTAACTAGAATGTCGGATGAGCCTCTGCGGGTGGGGAGGGGTTGCAGAGTTCAAGATAGAGGGCTGGGTCTGCCAGCCACACCCTTTAACCCCGGTTGGGACAGAGGGATAGGGGAGAACCTGGAGGCCAGGTCTGCTTTCATATGTTAACTAGGCTTGCCCCAGGTTTGAAACTTAATAGTTTGCAAATGGTCACTATCTCACCTCCACCCCTACCCCCAACTCTCTTATCTGGGGTGGGGGTGGAGCAGGAAGGAATGGTGGTGGAGGAGGGAGGTGGTGCAGGAGGAGAGGGTGGTGGGGATGGAGGAGGAGCATGGGGAGGAGGGGGAGGTGGCAGTGGAAGAGGAGGAGGTGTTGGTGGGGGTGGAGGAGGAAGAAGAGTAGGAGGAGGAAGAGGAGGAGGTAGTGGAGGTGGGTTCTGGGGATGGAACTGAAGTCCTCAGGTGTGGATAAGCAAGTGCTTTTACTGGCCAGGAATTTCTTTTTTTGTTGTTAGGATTTATTTGTTCGGCTTTTTTGAGACAGTGTCTCATGTAGTCCCGACTGATCTGCAGTTCACTAGGTAGCCCTGAAGATATCCATATGTAGAGATCCACTTGTCTGCTTCTTGAGTGCTGGGATTCCAGTCAAGTATATAGTAATTTTTTTTATTACTATGTACTATTTTTCTTTTTTCCTTCTTAGGTTTTCTTACAATCTCATGTTATACTAAGATAATGGAAATATTTCTCTAGTTTAACTTTCAGAGACACATTTATTTTACTTAACAATATATAGGGACTTTGAAGGGCTGCAGGAATGTGCTGAATTCTGCAAGTTTAAGTATCATGCTGCCTTTGTATTAAAGATGTAGTTGAGAAAATGTAAGGTCTCTTTCATAGTTCCCCAAATAAGTAAATTTGCTGTATTTATTTCCAGCTATATTGTTTTTTAAAGATTTTTTTCCCTAAATGACTAACAAGAGACAAGAGACAGTTTAGTATGAAGAAGTTTACGTTTAATCTCCTGCAGAACCAAAAACCGGTGAGACAAAAGAGGTGCGGCATGCTAAACAGATACAGTGATACACAGGAGTTAGCCCACTTAGCAAAGACAGTCATGTCGGTCCTGTGATAGTAATTTCTGAACAATCTCCACCTGTCCGTATGTCATCCACCAGCCTGTCTGACCATTCATCCATCCCTGTCCTGTTCATTAGCACACACATTGTCTGCCTGTTTTCTGTCCATGGGCACATGGTTTCCTCTCATTGTTCTTCCATTTGTGCCAATTAATTAATTCTTTACTAGCGTTTGATTTCTCCCACGAGGCCAGTGTTGTGACACAGGTAATACTACAAAGACAAAGGAGGGGTGTAATCTGTTTGTAAAACCAGGATGCAATGCTCAGAACAGATTACTAACTATCCACAGTTTCTGTGAGATGGAAATCTGGGGTGAAAGAAAAACAGGGTTCAACCCAAGGACTCACATGCAAGAGGAGGACTTAAAAATTATATTGGAAAATCTATTTGCTGTGTATACATTTCCCACTTAAAATGATAAAAGTATTGTGTAATTAGAGGAGCCAGAAGTGGTGTGTTCTTTTAAGGAAATGTTTCTGGACACAAGAAGGCATTTGTAATTGCACAGTTGCGGAGAGCAGTTGTGACAGCAGGTTTAAAGCCTGGGCTAATTCAAACCACAGAATCCCAGAATGGAGAGGATGGGATGGCATGGAGTCTCAGAGCTGAGGAGATTTTGTGAGAGGGAGGGGCAGCTTTCTTTGTGGTGTGAATGCTAGTCTTTTGATCTCCCTCTGGGGTAGGTACCACACCCAAAAGGAGTTAGTTGGTCAGCACAGATTGCTGCTTGCTTGCATGGAGGTGAATGAGAGCAGGGAGTTAGTGGGTCAGCCGGGGGATTGGGACGTGGAAGCGACTGGGAGGGAGATTAGCATCAAAATGCATTGTATGCAATTCTCAGACTTTATAAACCCTTTTTATTTTAAAAAGTACAAGTGTAAATATCATGTATTGGAAATAAGCAAAAGCCCTTTGCTTTAAACCCTGCACTTGTAGTCCTGGCTGCTTTGGGCTGAGAAGGATAGCTTCAGTCTGGAGTTCTGTGCCAGCCTGGGCAACACACCAAAATCTCATCTCTTAAACAAGTTTAAAATATCATAAATGTTTTAATTTACATATTCTAAAAACCAATATATAAAAATGACAGTAAGGAAAGTTAGGGAGGGGTTTTAGAAAAGTAAGGAGGAGTTGAGTATGATAATGCATACGTTAATCTCAGAATTTAAAATGTTGAGACTGGGGGACAGATAGTTAGAGGTTAGCTTGGGTCACATATTGAGACATAGTGTCAAGGCAAGATCAAAACAAGAGAAAAATAAATTATTTGTGGATAACTGGAGGTAAGTATTGTTAGTATTTTGTTTTATTTTCTTATAGTGTATATTAAAAAATACATGCACAATATGCTTTTTTCTAATAAGGTAGAATCTAAATAACAAAATTCATAATTCTGTGTAGCTAGGAGGGAAACTGAGGCAAGAGGATCTCTTGAGCACAGGGTTTTAAGGCCTGGGGGTAGAGAAATGGTTCATCATTAAGAGAGCATACTGTTGGTGTAGAGAACCTGAGTTTGGTTCCTAGGGTGGGGAGGTCACAATTAAGTGCCTATAACTCAAAGCTCAGGGGATCTGAAGTCTGGTTTCCATGCACACCTTCACTTTGTGCACATGTCCACCTCAGACACAATCAAAAATAGAAAACTCAAAAGAAGGAGGAGGAGTAACAGGAAGAGGAAGAGGAAAAAGGAAGGAAAAGAAGACGGGGAAAGGAAGAGGAGGAGGAGGAAAAAGAAGCTGGGCCTGATAGATTGAATCTCTAATCCTAGCTAACACCTAGGAGGCAGAGGCAGGCAGGACCTCTAAATTTGAGGCCTGTCTGGTTTACATGGCAGATTCCAGGCTATCCAAGGTTTCATATAGAGTCTCTGTCTCAATAAAGGAAAAAACAAAAAACAATTTAGCCTGTTTAGTACATTCAGTGTTTTGTAACTGTTACTACTGTCTAATCCTGGAAGATGTTCATCCCCCAAAGGAGCCCCATCCCTTTGGAGTCTTTATTCATTCTTTCCTCTCTCAATTCTGGCACGCACTATCTGCCTTCTGTCAGTGGATGGTAAACAATCTGGCCTTTTATGATTGACCTATTTAACTCCGCATGGTACTTACAAGGTATACCATGTTGGAGTATGTGCTAATAACTCCTTATTGTGGATGGATAATAGTATGGCCACATTTTGTTTACTCATTAATGACAATTTGTGTTCCCTCTACTTTCTGGTACCTAAGAATAATGTAAATATGTATACACATTTTTGTTTGAGCATATGTCTGTGTCTGTTTTGAGTGTATACCTAGGACGTAGAATTGCTCAGGCATATGGTAATTCCAATATAGAACGTTGTGAGAAACTGACAAGATGTGTTGTACACTGGGTGCACCATTCTACATTTTTACCTAGTGTTTGTGTTCGACTTCCCGGTCTTTAAAAAGATTGTATTCTTTGAGAATTAATGTACACATTGAGTGTGTTTTGTATCTGTTGGACTCTTTTTCTCCTCCAACTCCTTTCTTACCTCCCCCCCAATGCTGCTTCTCAGATCACCTCCTCAACTTCATGTCCTGTTTTTTGTTTTTGTTTTTGAGTTGGGGTCTCTTGGTCTTGGTCCTCATTTCTGTCCATCTCTTTCTCAAAGACTCGCTGATCCAGCGTCTGTGCCGGAGCATGGGAGCATGGTTGACGGACAGCCTCCCATGTGTTTGCTGTTACTCATTGTTCTCTCTCTCTTTTAAAGACTTGGAATTTATTTGTGTGCATGTGTGTGTGCACGCATGCCTATGTGTACTCGAAGTGTCATGTCGCTTACAGTTCCCCGTTAGGTGGGTCCTGGGGATGAGACTTAAATCACCAAGCTTAGCACTTCTTCCTTCCAAGCTGTCCACCAACCCTCTCTCTTCTTTGAATAACTGTTCTAGTGGAAATAGTTTCTTGAGAGAGTTTTATTTTCCTATTGGCTTCTGGTATTTAACATCTTTTCATGTATTTATTGGTAATTTATATACCTTAGAAGAAAACTCTATAGATGGCTTTCTCCTATTAAATGTTCTTTTTGATGATAACATTTAAAAACATTTGTGGTTATTCTCTTTAATTGATTGTATATAGCATTTGCATTTTCTCCTTCTTTTGAGACAAGATCTCACAAAGTATACCAGGCTGCCTCAAATTCTGTGATTCTCCCACTCCTGTCTTTTATATTTTTATTTTATTTTATTTGAGTGTTTTTCTTGCATGTATATCTATGCACCACATGTAAGCATGGTGCCCACAGAGTCTAGGAGTGTATTGGATTCCCCCAGAACTGGAGTTAAGGATAGTTGTGAGCTACTGTGTGGGTTCTGGGAGTTGAACCCAGGTCCTCTGGAAAAGTACTTACTTAGTGCTCTTATTCATTGAGCCATGTCTCTGGCTGCTGCTTCATTCTCTTTAAGTGCTCAGGTCATAGGCTTGTACCATGGTCCCAGGCTTAGGATGTTACAGAGTTGAGCTTAGAGGTTTCCTGCGTAGTTCACATCTTCCCTTTTAGGTTGTGCTTACTTGGTTTGGATGATGCCATGTTGTTGGGAGCCTAAATGTTTAGCTTGTAATGATAAAAGGAAAGTATTATGCAAAAGAAGTGATAAGGCAGGGAAGAAGATGAGCAACAATATTGAATTGGATTTCAAGAATTCCTTTTAGTAATTTTGTGAGGAGGAGGAGGGAAGAAGAGGAGAGACAGCTTTGTAGCTCTTTCTTTTCTGTGGGTTTTGTTTAGTTTGGTTTGGTTTGGTTTTTTGAGATGGGGTTTCTCAATGCAGCCATAGCTGTCCTGGAACTCACTCTATAGACCTTGCTGACCTCGAACTCAGAGATTTGCCTGCCTCTGCTTCTTGAGGACTGGGACTAAAAGTGTGGTCCACTACCATGGACTTTTCTTCTGTTTCTGTTTTTCATGATTGGAACTAGGGAATGATACCTAACTTAAAAGAAACTTTGCTAAGGTACATGTAGGTTTTTAAGTTTTTTTATGATTGTATTTTTTAAATAGTAGACAAAACTGAAGTAAAGCCAACCATATGCTTTAAAAAGCAGCTGGCTTGATAAAGAAGATAGAGGGCCATGGGAGAGGGGATGGTCTTGCTATTTTCAGATTTAGTGTTACACTGTTTTACTTGGGAAGACAGATCTGTAACAGTTGAAAGAAGCCTGGGCTGCACTGTGTCCGCCATTCCCATAGCACCTCCTGAGTGGTGCCTCGAATGCAGGCTCCTGTTTTATCCTGCAGAAACCCAGCTGCTCTGATGAGAAGAATGGGCTCATATTGAGGAGGGGTAGGTAGTGATGGGGCTGTGGGCTCCACTGGGAACAGTGTGCTGCAAGGTGAGACAGGAAAGACTTCATTCACTGGAACTAGCATAGTCCATACAGTTTAGAAACAAACAAGTCTTACAGTGTATATAGAAGAATAAAAACAAATACAGTTCTTTTAAAACACACCAGCAGTGTCATTTATAAGTACTCAGAATGGAGGTTGGCAATACAACCCCAGATGTAACAATGTAGGCCTGGCTGGTAGAGAATGAGAATAATGCATTCCAGATGGAGTAGATTCCAGTAGTTTCCAGGATGGGGATAGACATGTATCCCATGCTCTCCACCCCCAGTTTTACGAGGAATATATGTTACAAAAAAGAAACAATTAAAAATGTTTTAAGTGCCTCTGCTCCCTTTTCCTAGAGATGGCCACTGCCAAGTGGCTGTAATGGCCTCACAGAGGGCAGCTTCATGGACAATTTTCTAACCATGTGGGGCAGAGGGCAGAGGGTATGTGAGCCAGAGCAGGAGCCTAGAGAGAGAGAGAGTGATGAGAAATGCTGAATTTCTGGTCCCTTGTGATAGCTGTGGGGTAGACAGGACAGGGCTAAAAGAAAGGACAAGAAGATGGTTAGGGGCAGAGTTCTGTGACTAGATGGAGGGGGACAGAAGTGTGGCCAGAACCAGAGACCTGAACCAGATCGGGACGTGCTGGGCAAGGTTTGGGTAGACAGGATTGAAATGTAACTATTTTTAAAATTTATATTTTGGTCGTAAGTTGCTGTATTTAGTTTTCTTATTGTTGTTACTTTTTCTTTCTTTTTTTTCCTTTTTAAAAAAAGATTTATTTATTTATTTTATGTACGTGAGTACACTGTAGCTGTATTCAGACACACCAGAAGAGGGCATCAGATCCCATTACAGATGATTGTGGTCACTAGGTGGTCGCTGGGAATTGAACTCAAGACCTCTGGAAGAGCAGTCAGTAGTCTTGAACCACTGAGCCATCTCTCCAGCCCTTTTTCTTTTTTTCAAAGCAGAGTCTCACTATATATCCTTGAATGTTGTCTTAGTAAGGGTTTCTATTCCTGGACAACCAGGAAGCAAGTTGGGGAGGAAAGGGTTTATTCAGCTTACACTTTCCACATTGCTGTTAATCACCAAAGGAAGTCAGGACTGGAACTCAAGTAGATCAGAAAGCAGGAGCTGATGCAGAGGCCATGGAGGGATGTTACTTACTGTCTTGCTTCCCCTGGCCTGCTCAGCCTGCTCTTACATAGAACCAAGACTACCAGCCCAGAGATGGCACCGCCCACAAGGGGACCTCCCCCCCTTGATCATTAATTGAGAAAATGCCTTACAGCTGGATCTTGTGGAGGCATTTCCCCAACTGAAGCTCCTTTCTCTGTGATAACTCCAGCCTGTGTCAAGGTGACACAAAACTAGCTGGTACAAATATCCTGGAACTCACTTGGTATGTGTTGATCAGGCTGGCTTACAACACAGAGATCTGCCTCTGCCTCCAGAGTGCTGGATTAAATGCATGAGCCTCCTCACCCTGCTCTTTTTGGTTGATAAGAGCTGTCATGATAGGTGTGAGGTAATATCATTGTATTGAGGATTTTGTTTGTTTTGAGATAGAGTCCTGCTAAGTAGCTGAGGCTGGTCTTGAACTAGCAATCCATTTGCCTCTGCCTCCAGATGTTGGAATTTCAGGCTTGTGCTACCATGTCAGCTTGAGTTTTGGTTTTGGTTTTTATTTTTTTAAATGTGTGTGTGCTCATATACATGTGTGTGTATGTGCCACAGGCATGTATATTGGTCAGAAGACAACTTGCAGGATTCAGGGATTAAACTCAGGTTAGAAAGGTTTGGTGACAGAGGACATTGTTGCTGTCTTCAGAGACACCAGAAGAGGGCATCAGATCCCATTACAGATAGTTCTGAGTCACCATGTGGTTGTTGGGAATTGAACCCAGGACCTCTGGAAGAGCAGTCAGTGCTCTTAACTGCTGAGCCATCTCTCAAGCCTGACAAAGAGCTTTTATGTGCTCATCTTACTGGCCTCTTTTTTTCTTTTAGGATTAGAAAATGTGTGCAGGCTGGACGGTGGTGGCACACTCCTTTAATCTCAGCACTCTGAAGGCAGAGGCAGGCAGATTGCTGAGTTCGAGGCCAGCTTGGTCTACAAGTGAGTTCCAGGACAGCTAGGGATATACAAAGAAACCCTGTCTCGAAAACAAAGAAAAAAATGTTTGTAGTATAATTAAATGTCAGTAGGTTTAAGAGTCAAAATCATAAAACTTTAGGGATTTTATAATATTGTGTTGTACACGTCACTAATTTTTTTTTTTTTTTTTTTTAAATAAGGTTTCACTATATCTCTCTGTGGTCTGGAACTCACCTTTTAGACCAGACTGGTTTCCAGCTTACAGCATTGCTTGTCTCCTTCTCTGGAGCACTAGGACTAAGGGTGTGCAGCACCGTACTTAGAGGGAGTTGTTTTAAGACAGTGCGTTGTTCCTTTTTTCCCTGTTACATGGTGAGACTTGGAAACATTATTACATAAAGGATCGTATTCTTCTAATAGCTAGCAAGTAGATCTTGAAGGTTTTTTCCTCTTGGTTTTTGGAGACACTTTCTCACTGTGTAGCTAGACTGGTCTTGAATGTAAAGCTAGCTTCCTGCCTTCACCTCAATTCTCAGATTACTACCCAGTTTATCTCGAAGGGTTTTAAAAAATGCCTGTTATTAGAGAAGAGCGAGGCATAAGGTTACAGATCTAATTCTTTTACCTGATTAAACGTTTACTATTTCATAGGAATGGTTTCTGAAAGGTGTGTTTCATGGTTATTTTCATTTTACAGTATTGGAACAGATTCATTTCCACCAGCCTGCCTAGTGTGCGTTACTCATTTCAGCATTACCTCAGAATTCAATCTTGCTGTTGGAATAGCTTTAGCTTTACAGTCTAGCCCCACGCCCTTTTTTCTCTGCATCTGTTCCCTTCCAGGTGCATTTTAAATAGTTTCCCCCATCTATGTTCAATAATTTCTGGTTCTTAAGAGAGTGGGCCCTGAACTATAGGACTCACGCTTCATATTTTGTGAGGTTTATTTTTCTGTTTACTATCTTCCATTTTCCACATACATGTATTGGTTCTCTTACAGACTTGGAAAACAGTTGTTAGTTTCAGTTCATATGAGTGCACACTTCTGTGGTCTGTTTCCCAGTAGTCGAGGAGCATACGTGTTTTCCTGTTTTTGAAGTGTATGTAGTAAAAGTCAAGCACTCAAGCTCAGTTAGCATTTGAGTTTTAATTTTGTTTTTCATAATTGGTTGCAAAATATATGATGACCTGTGATACTTTATTGATTTTCTTGTTGTCTGATCTAAAGTCTGATTTCTTTGGCAGATATGTAGACTTACATCGGCATTTGACATTTTATGTTTTGGGCAGTGGAACTTTAAATATACATAAACTCTGCTGTTTGCCTCTGTTGTGTTTGGAGGTCCCAGGATGGCTTTGTGTGTGGTCCTCACGTGATGGAGGTTGCAGACTTCTCAGCTGAGAGTGAAGAGGGTGTTGCCTTCTGGTGTCATTGTGTGTGCTGGGGTGGGATGTATCAAGAGACAGCTTTCTGTGTTACCACGCAGCAGTTAAAACGATATCACAGATGCATCACTTTGATCACATTTATGATGCATTTTTATTCGTTATTACTAAAACCTGTAAAAGAAAAAAAAAAGAAAGAAAGACGTTGGAGCTGCTGAGCTAGCTGCTCAGTGGATGCGACATTTGGTGCCAGTAAGCCTGTTGCGTTCTAATCCCTGGGACCCGTGCAGTGGCAGGAGAGAAACGGCTTCTGCAGTGGGCCTTTGTGTGCTTGCTTGTGTGCACACCCACAGACCAGTGTAACAGAAATCAGAAAGCCATAGAGAGCTAGAGAGTGACTTTCACTTGCTCTGACATTAAGATTGGGAGTAACTCATAAAAGAGAACACTGGTATATTGTATAGTATGACTGTGCCATTTCTCAGACTTAGCTGCACTGTGGTTTCTTCTGGGAACTTGTCCAAGTCATTATTCATGTTGTATTCTTCCCTACTGCTCCTTTTACTGAAAGATTGCTTCACAATAAATAGAGAGGCAGCCTAATCCATGACTCATGACTGGAGGATAGACATTCTTGTGTTAGGTTCCGTGTGCCAGAAACGTTAGTCTCCAATATGCTAATTACCGCTCTTCCCAACTTGTTAATATGCTCTTCTCAAGTTTGTGCTTGTTTTAGTAGAGAAACAAACACATCCCACATACTTGTAAAATACATTTTTATAGAGGTTTTTTTAATGAGTTGCTTTTAAAGAAAATAATGAGATTAGGATCAGAAAATCTGATATACCTTTCTTGGGCAATGTTTCTTTGACCAAAAAAAGGGGATCATTTTGCCATTTATGTGCCAGATCTTATAAATATTACTTTTATGAGTTTATGCAAGTTTTTATGAATTTTCTTCATATTACTGGAACAATTCTTTTAACAATTGTGCATAGGCACATGCATGTAGCACATCCCTATGTGTGAATGTGGGTCAGCATGTACCTTGAGTGTTGGTCCTCACCTTGCACCCCGTTTGAGAGTCTCTTTTCCAGTGCATCAGCAGTGTAGTGGCCTGTGAGCTTCTGCAGATCCTCTGCCTTTGTCTCCTAGCTGGCTGTGGGTGAACAGGGATTACAGACAATCACATAATACGTCAGGCTTTTATGAGACTTACGGGCATTTGAACTCAGGTCTTCATTTTTGCATATTTGTGTGACAGCACTTTTACCTAGTGAGACAACTTTCTCAGCTCTAGTAACTTTGTATTTTTGTTTGGAGGCAGGGTACCAAGGTCTCACTGTGTAAACCTGGCTGGTCCAGAACTTTCTGTTGTGGACTGTGTTGAACTCGAATTCTCACAGATGCTTGTACCTCGGTCCCTTCAGTGCTGAGATTAAAGTTGTGCGTCAGCACATTTGGTTTACAGTTTTTTCTTTAATTAAAAAAAGATCTGTAGCAGCTAACAATTTTTTTAAAAAGATTTTTATTTAATGTCTATGAGTATACACTGTAGCTGTCTTCAGACAACCAGAAGAGGGCATCGGATCCCATTACAGATGGTTGTGAGCCACCATGTGGGAATTGAACTCAGGACCTCTGGAAGAACAGTCAGTGCTCTTAACCACTGAGCCATCTCCCTAGCCCCAGCTGACATATTTAGCAATATAGGTTATACTGCAAAGCATAAAGTTAATAACAATGTCAGTTTGTAGGTAGATTCTGAATGAGAATTGGGGTATCTGTTTTCTTGTTTAATTTTATTAAATTTTTAGAGTAATTGTTTTCTGTCCTTTGGAAATTGTGTTCTACTAGGTATCAAGTAAGTGTCTGTGCATTGTGCCTGACATGGAGGATGTGCGGTTCATGCGAGGTTGAGTAACGTTCATTTGCTCAAGACACAGCCAGTCAGCTGAGTTCACCGTTTGTTTCACTTGCTCCTATCTCTTAGCAGCAGTAGGTAGGACTTTCAGATTATTTAGTGGAGTAAGCTATACCTTTATATTGAAACCCTGTGGCCTTTTACGTTCTTTAATGGCTACTTTTAATTTACCAGTAGTAATTGAAAATAATTTTCCTAAGAATTTTTTGTACTTCATTTCTAAGTTAATTGGTTATTTTTTATCATTTTAAATTATGCATATTTAACTGTGATATGGTATATATAGGTATAATTAAGAGTCTCAGTAGATTATCAAAACATAGAAAGGCATCTTGTCTACCTCCACCCCTTTTAGTTTCTTTGAGGAAGATGAGATTAAATATATGGTTATAAAGAATTTTAAAAAGTGTGTGTGTGCGCGTGTGTTTGTGTGTATGTGTGTGTGCAGTGGAGGTGAGAGGCATTGGATTCCCCTGGGAACTGAATTTGGTCCTCTGCAAGATCGGGTTGACTCTTAACTTCTGAATCATTTCTCCAGGGTGTTAACCTCCCCCTACCCTTTTCTTTTTGAGAGAGAGTCTCATGTAGCTTTGGCTGGGTTTTTGTTAGTTAGCCAAGGTTGGCAGTGAACATCTGGTTCTCCTGCTTCTGCCTCCCAAGTCCAAAGCCTGTACCATCATGCCTGTTTTTATCTGGTGCTGGGAATTGAACCTAGGGCTTCGTGCATGCTAGACAAGTACTAACTATGCCAACTGAGCTACACGTGTACCCCAATCTGTACCATACATTTTACATATGAGACCATTGTTTTCAAAGTGATGCTCTTATGGGTTCAGTCCTTCCCATTTTTGATTTTACTTTCACAATCCTGTCTCCCTTCTAAGCTACTGACATTTAACATCTTCCTTTAGACATTATCAAAGCCCTCAACTTTTCAGTTCCCTACAACTTGCTCAGTCTGCTGTATTGCCTAGCCTGCTAGCAGGAGTCATTCTGGGCTGTCTGTTGTTTTCCTGTGTCCATTGGCTCTGTGTCCTAGTTGTCTTTCAGAGCCATCTGCTCTTACTCCCTAGCTTACACTGTTGTGCCCACAAACCTGACTCTCAGGGTCTCTGTTCTTCGTCACACCTCCAGACTGCTCGCAGGAACATAGCCTGCATAGGTTCTTTCCTACCTCGTGTCTTAGGATGAATGAAGTCCAGGTTCCTTAGTACGCTTACTAAGGTGTGTGTCCTGCTTGTTTCTTTCTCAGCGGTTTTCTTTTCTTCCCCGTGCTCTATCGGCCTTCAGATGTATTGTGCTCCTTTGCAGGTGAGCCTTGGCGCGTGCTGTTCTTTCTCAGGAAACAAAAAGACATGAAAAACATTGCTGTGCTGATTAAACCTAAATCACTTACTTGTGTTAGAATTTTGGACCCTCTGCTTCACTTGTAGTCTCGAAGTGTTACTTACATGCTTTCGGTGGCATTGTAGCATGTGAGAGGAATGCAGAGGCAGTGCTTGAGGGTGGCAGATCAGTTTCTTCAGTGCATTAAGTCCCATGAAACAATAGCTATTTGCAGCTCCTAATAAATGCAGTATGTCCTGTTGGATAGTGCTGATTTGCTTTGAATTAAAAAGTTGATTTAATGGTAAGTTTAAAAGATAGCTGTTTATTATAAATTAAGAGTAGAATGGCTCATTATTACTGGTATTTACATTTGATTTTAATTGGGTAACCATTTTATATAATTAGTATCTTGGTTTTTAACTTATTAGTGACTTTAACTCTTGGGTTGACATTTGCCTGAAATACATCATTTGATAAGGCTAGATTTGCCTAAATGTTTTTGTTTTTGGAGATTAGGTCTCTTGTAGCCCAGGCTAGCCTTGAACTCACTATGTAAGTATAGATGACCTTGGACTCCTAATTCCTCCATCTCCATATCCCTAAAGGTGGTAACATCACGACCATTAAAGTAGACAAATTCAGGTCAACCTTTGTGGGAACTTTTGAAAGAAAATTGTCAATAGTTTATGTAAGATGCATTTCTCAGTCCACACAGCACATTTTATGATGCAGAAATGAGATAGTTGTTTATAGCTTGTTTTCTTTAAGTATTGTAATGCAGGGTTCAGGGAGTGCCTCACACCTTTTTTTTCTGAGCACTTGGGGAGGCAGAAGTGGACTGATCTTTGTGAGTGGAGGCTAGCTTGATCTGTATGGACACACTGTCTCAAACAACAGCAACAAAACCCAGCAGACAATAATAAGAACTGTTGTACTAGAATGGAGCGTCATTCTCAGAAGAATAGAGCTGACATTTTGGTTTGACCTCACGATTTACATGCAATGCTGATTCAAGTTTCAAATAAAATCTTCTAAGCCAATTAACTTTTCTCTTGTAAGTATATTTCAGAGATTGTGGATATAAAGAGCAAGAGCCCTTTCTTACTGCATTAGGAAAGAGACTATAATAGTATCTAACATCAAGTAGGAAAACTGCCAAAACTCCCACCTAACTAAAAGGATATGGGGTGCAGTTATGGCTCAGTGAGTAAAGCTCTGGCTGCACTTCTATAAGACTATATTCTATTCCCAGCACCCACGCGGAGGCTCACAACCATCTGTAACAGCAATTTACAGGCATTTCCTTTCAGGGCTGAATTCTTGCAGTGCGGGGCTGTATGACAAGATTTTTTCCCTGGGGAGATGCAGCAGTGCTAGGGATCTGATGCCCTTTATCAACCTCTCCACAGGCACCAAGCATGCAAATTGTGCATATATATGCTCAGGCAAAATACCCATCCACTAAATAAATAAACAAGTAAATGAGTAAATAATCTTTTTTTGTGTGTTTGTTTGTTTTAAAGGAAGATGCCTCAGTGGCCCAGGTTTAGTAGCACTTTCCGTGATAGAAAACTAAAACATTGAAAATGTTTAAAAATGTTGATTTTAGTATTTTGGATCTTAGTAATCTTTTTGGGTATTTTATTTTGAAAAAAATACTTAGCATTTGAGGTAATTTTGTAAAAAGAATCTCAGAACGAAGCCGGAGGTTGGGCTGGGTATAGTTCAGGGATAGAAAGCAGGCGTGGCAAGTGCAAAGCTTAGTCCTTAGTACAAATAAACCTAGGAAGCAGTATTGCCTGCTCTAATGCTCTAATTCTATCTGACTCGACAGAGCTACATTTGAGAATGACAAAATATTTACATATTTTTTTTCATTCCCTCCAGACGGAAGTAGTTGTATTCTGGTAAATTTTAAGACATACTGCTTACTGTTACTGCTTACTGTTCCAGTGAAAATATTGATGTAAAGTCATCACTGTCGTTTTTATTTTATCTTTCACATACTTTTTTTTTAATTGTTGAATTTTTGCAGTGCAGGGGTGTGTGACAAGATTCTTTCTAGGGAAGATGCAACAAGCATGCACGCACGAATGCACACCTCACATGAATGCACACCTTACTCCAGATAGAGAGTCAGAGTAAAGTAGGGATAGCATCAGAGTCAACTTTGTGATCCAGTGAGTTTTATTGGGGTTATAGGAATATGGGCGAAGGGGTTCCTTATAGGAGCAGAAATGACTCAAAGACAGCTTTATCAACAAATCCCACCCCAGCACAGGTGACAGCTCACAACGTTTGGGAACCTGGTGCACACTGTACAGCCTGCAGACTGCTCAACCGGTTGGGGAGTGTCCTTTCCAAGTGACTCTAAACCCCTTCTAGGCAGGTGGGCCGATCTCTGCTTCTTCCAGGTAGTCACTGCAGTTTGGCTTGTCTGAGAATGAGCCTCTCCAGTCTTTAGTGTTTACTCTTGGGAGGGAGGGACTTAGTGAATCTGGTCAGTTTCAGGGACTTCCTGGAGCTATCTTGAGATGTTTACTTTCTGTCTTAAGATGCAGGATGGAATGTTTCCAAAGGAGAAAACTGCTATACAGCAAAGGAATCTAACCTGGGCCTTTATGTATGCGGGTGTACTTGTTAATCGTCTTTGACAACCTGGTGAAACCTATAATTACATGGGAGATGGGTGGCCTTTGCACATGCCAGTGGGAGATTATCTTGTTGCATTAATCGAAGTGGCATCATTTCTTTCTAGGATCCTGGATTGTATAAAACAGAGAAAGCCAGCTGAACATTAGCGTGCATTCATTCATTGCTGTTTTCTTATTATGGATGTAATGCTGCCTTGACTTTCCTGTGCCTTGACTGTAAACTAAAGTTAAGGCTTTCCTTCTTTGGTTGCTTTTGTCAGGGTCTTTACCACAGAAACAGGGGAAGAAACTGAAACAGTCAGCAAGTAAGTACTCTGGCCCTGAACTACTCCCCAGCTGCCCCCTGCCTCCCTTTCCCCTGGTATGTTGCCCAGCGGGGCCTTAAACTTATAGATAGAAGTAACCCTCCCTTCTCAGCCTTCTGTAAACTGGGACTACAGGGATGTCATACTGTTGATATGTTTCTTTAAGAGGAGTTTTTCTGGATTTTCTTATTACTGTGGAAATCTTTAAAAATTTGCTCAAGACAGCGGTTACTTAATCCGTAGGGTTTGTAAGTTTGTTGGCTGCTTTCTCGGGATGGAGTTAAGTATGTGATGGAGTGAAGTGATTTTAGTAGCTTATGATAGGGTCACAGAGTTTATAAAGTGCTAACATAATATCTAAAAATAGTTTTAACAATCCTACAAATAAATTTTCATAGCTAATTTTTCTTTTACTGAAAATGGATTGTTTTTTCTCACATAATATATCCTGATTATGATTTCCCTTCCTTCCCCTCCCATGTAGATCCACTCCTTTTCTGTTTCTCATTAGAAAGCAAGCAAGTTTCTGAGGGATAATAATAAAACTAACAAAAGAAAACATTAAAGGAGAAAACAATAACTGTCATTAGAGTTGGAAAAGACAAACAGAAGGCAAAGCCCAAGAGAAGGCACAAGAACCCGAGACCCACTCATTTGCACTCAGGAATTCATAAAACACCAGCGTGGAAGCCCCATGTAGTGCATACACAGAGGGCTGTGCAGTCCGGGCATGCTGCCTGAGTCTGTGTGAGTTCATGTGAACTTGATCATGTTGATTTAGAAGGCCTTGTTGTCTTGATGGCCACCATCTCCTCTGGTTTTAACACACTCTTTCTACCTCCTCTTCCTTGGGGTTCTCTGAGCCCTGAGGGGAGGGTTCTGATAATGACATCTTATTTAAGGCTGAGTGTTCCAAGGTCATTCATGCTCTATAGACTGTCTGGCTGTGGGTCTCCCACTGTTATTCACATCTGCTGCTGGAGAAGCCTCTCTGATGATGGCTGAGCAAGGCACTGAAATAGCTATTCATAGCTATTTTCATTTGAACCACTGTGTAGTCAAGAATTTGATACATGGTATGTGGTTACCTGTTTTGGGCCCCTTATAACCTAGGTAATGCCCACACCTATTTGTTTTGTGTCTCCTTTTACTTAATGGGCCAAGTCAGTTTTCTTAGAGAATATCCTATATATAGGTAGGACTTTTAATAATTCTTCCTGCTGGAGCCTGTTGAAGGGTAGTAGTTACTAGTGGTAGTGTTTGGTGCTGTGAATGGGTTGTGATTCCCATTATTAATTTGTGGGTCTCACCACTTGTTCATGAATGCTAATGTTTGTTTACCCTCATATTCATTACACAAATAATATTACATGAATGCCGTTATGTCAAAGAGGTTTATGAAACCACTGGACACCATCATATAAGGCCACCACTACACCTTTTCTTTTATATTCTTTTTGTCACCATTTTTATTTTTGTGGTTTTAACAGTCATTTAATAATATTGGTTGCATGGGGGAAAACAAAGAAACATCTCTTTCTCCCAGGCAGAGAGCATGGACAAACACAGGATTCCTTCAAGACCAGTTTGGTGACCCAGTGAGTTAGATCAGGTTGTTACAGGAATGTGGGTGACTCACTCGGGCAGCTACACCTCTGAGGAGTGCCACCCCAGTCAGCTGAGAGTAGTAATTGGAAGCTCCAGGGAAAATGGGACCTGGTCATGTACAACCCAGAGAAACAGCCACACTACACTGATACATCTTTCTCTAAGTCAGTTTGTTACTTTGTGTTCCTGTGGTACTGGTCATCCAGTCTGTTTATCTGTGGCTTTTTGTTACTTTGCAAGGTGCTTTCATTTCACTGAGGCATCATCGCTTTGGCAGTTCCGTTATCTTCAGCCAGTTCCTAGATGTCCGCTATAGAAACATACACGTGCTTGTGTGCACGTATATGAATGCATATTTATGTAGTATTTTGAACATTAACTTGTTCCATGTGCTTAAATATATTTAACGACAGTAGATAATTCTGTCTCTGCAGTGTGATGGCTTGTTTTGTAATTTGAGACAGAATCTCACTAAGTAGACCAAGCTGGCTTCAAGGTCACAGATCTGCCTGTCTCTGCCTCACCAGTGTTGGGATTAAACACATGAGCCACTACACCCAGCTGCAGTGTATGTGGAGTACATTTCTACTCCATTTCCTTTAACTTTTGGCTAATTTTAAACTCTCCTCGAGTTTCTGTAGTAGTCTATTTATATTTGCTTATTATTACTTTTTAATCTTCTCATGTGTCCTGTATACTGTCAGGTTTTTGAGAATAGCTATCTGATTATATATTTATATTGTTAGGAAACCTCTGATGGCTTCCATCATATGGTTAAAAATGACAGCTTTTTAGCATACTATGCAAAAATAATGCTCACTTAACTTTTTTCATTTCATTCTTGTGCTCTTTGTTTGTTTTGAGACAAGGTTTCTCTTTTATGTAGCTCTGGCTGACCTGTGTTCACTCTGTAGACCAGGCTGGCCTCAAAGTCCCAGAGAACTACTGTCTCCCTAGTGCCGGGATTACAAGTGTTTACCACCATACCCAGCTTCTAGCCATGTTCTTGTTCTGTCTGACTGTCTGTGTGTCTGTCTGTCTCAGTTTCTGTCTCTCTGGCCCACTTCTGTGTGTGGTGTATGCATGAGAATATGTGGGTTTGTGTGCTAAAGAGTGTGCATACAGAGTCCAGGGGAAAACGCCCAGTGTCTGCTGCTGCTCTCTGTCTTACTACCTTGAGAAAGAGTCTCTGAACTAGAAGCTCAAAATTTTGGCTAGGCTAGATGGGCAGTGAGCTTCCAGTGTCTGTCTGTCTGTCTCTACACCCAGGGTTGGCATTCAGGCATGAACAGCTAAGCCTTACAACTTTGATGGCGCTGGGGTTTGAACTTAGGTCCTTAACGCTCGCACAGCAGTGCTCTCCACACTGAGCCATTGCTCTAATCTCTGTTTCTTGAATGTAGTATGGATTTTAATTTTTAGGTTTCTTCCAAGTATTTCTGGCCGGACCCTCTCACTGCTTAATGTTCTTTGTGCTCAGCTCCAAAGAACCATTCAAATGTTACTTTGCTATTTACCTGATGGTTGTCCATTTCTAGCCTTTTCTGTTAGACTAAGCCCTTCTCATGTTTATCTTATGTCTCCTCTCTCCTTGCCCATGTTTCTTTTTCCTCTCCTTTCCCCATGTGAGAGCACATATTAAACCACATCCCTTTCTAGTGTGCCTCTGTATAAAGACTCAACAGGAGTCTGCTTTCATGTCCCCAGAACCCAGCACAGAGCTTTGCATACAGCACAGTGCCGAGCAAAATATTTCTGAAGGGAATGGGGAGGGCTTAGTGGTCAAGAGCACTTGTGCTCTGCAAGCATGAGGACCCGAGCTTGGATCTGTCTCCACATTTAGTGTTGGCATTATAGGCCCAAACAGTCATGCCAGACAATTTTTCTGTGGATCCTGAGGGTCTGAACTTGGGCCCTTAGGCTCCGGTTCCCAGATAAAAAAGCTGGGTATGATTGAGTATACCTGCAATCCTAGCTTTGGGTGGCAGAGATAGGTAGATATGGAGAGTTGTGGGAGCTTGCTGGCCAGTCAGCCGAGCTGAAACTGAGTTTCCAGTCAGTGAGAGAGAACCCATGTCAAGGTAGTAAGCAGATAAGGGAAGACATTAGACCTCCTCTCCTGGCCTCTGTATGCATGTGCATAGGATATTTGCACACTCATGTTACATGTTGTATATACACAAGCACATTTTCAAAATAAAGGACATCTCTGCTGTCCCCTGTGTCACTTGTGGTAAGCCTGACTTGAAATTTATGAATTTTTAAAGGAGGACAAGGTCTTTCATACAAGGTTTGGTTTTATACTAAATTCTTGCTGCTGGTTATGTTCTGTAGACTAAATATTTATTTTTTTAAAGCTCAACATTTTTGATAGCCAGAATTGTAGGTATTACTGCAGATATATTTGTTTTAAAGTCATATTGACTATTAAGAATTTGACATTTTAAGAAATTAAATACTGATATTTACCAGTGCAGCATTGAATTTAAGATTTTAGGAGTACAGTGAGAGCTGAACTAGTTTGGACAAAAAAGTAAGAGGTTGAGGGTCCTATCCACATATAGCCTAATTAGTGAGATTTAGTGTTACTGAACCACAGTTGAAATACATTGATGTGAGAATCATTTTCATTTAAAATTCAATTCAGACTTTAATCAGCATATAATTGTTGGTCAGGCCTTGCAGTGCTGCCTACAAGTCCAAGTATTTACAAAGCAAGTTCTAGGCCTGTCAGAACTACACTGTGTGTTCTAAGGCTAGCCAGAGCTGCTTAACAGTACTGTTTAGAGAGGACTGGGACTGTAGCTCAGTGGTAGAGCATTTTGCTCTGTATAAATCATACAGAAGTCCCTGGTTCAGTCCCTAATACTGGGAAGAAGAGAGGGGAAATGGTTGTATAAAGCTAAGGTCTGGCCACTGAGGGGAAGGAAGTGTTGCTGTTAACTGAGTGCTGTAAGCCTCTTCTGATTCTGTGTTGGTTTGTTTTAAACCAACCTAATTTGAATTTGTAAAATACCTATATTTGAATAACAAATGAAGGGGCTACTGAAGATTGAAGATGTTTACAGGAAAATAAATACTAGTGCATTAGTTTATAAGGAAAGAGACCCAGTAAAGTATATCTTTATAAAGGATATAATGAATTGATTGTTAGATTTAATGATGCAGGGGAATGCTGACTTAGAAATTTACTATATTTAGAGATGAATTAGATTTACAATACTTGGTGGGTGGGGAGCATTATTGATGTTATTCATTGATGAGAGGAATCTAAACTAATACAAAGACCTTGTTACTCAGAATTATTTTATTTTTTAAATGTAATACTGTTTATTTAACTTCAAAAACATTCAGCATTCTAAATATACAAAAAATAACAGAATGTTGCAGAGGGTTCTTGAACTTCCATTGATGCAGTAGTTCTTTGCTTTGCTGACAACAGTAAGTCCTACAGTTTCTTTAAAGTTTCAAACCTATAGCACTTAACTAAAGAAAAAACTTCAAACACTTCTCATGCCAGCAGACCCCTCCTCTATTCACAACTAAGAATGTCAGCAGAATGCTATGCCACTATATACAAAAACAGGACAACCTGAAGCTAAATGGATGCCCACCGCAGTATCAACAGGTCCAGCCTCACAGTGCACGCCCTGAGCTACGGCCCCTCCAAAAGGCATCTTCCCCTCACAGCCTCCACGCCAAACATGGAGCATCAAGAATCTGTCTGGGTTGTTTTGTTCTCTTTACAAACTATAGATATGTACATTTGACAACTCAGGATTTCTAGCCAGTAACCATATATATATATATATATATATATATTTAACACTACCTTACGAGTTGAGAACAAAATGCCAGAAACATCTTCAAATGCCTTGTCACACCAACAGCAAAGTGCACTGAGTGAGGAGGACACAAGAGTGCCTTTTCATTTTAAAAATGTTTGGAGCTATGTACAACTTTGATACAGTTTTAGGGCGCTCCAGACACCCGAGGCCACTTCATGTAAACCACTGACACTCTGAGAAGCTACAATATGATCGTGATCAAATTTTGTAATTAAACCTAACAGCACTCTCCTACTCTAAGGTATTCATTCACAAGGAGACAGTTTTTATTCATCTTCCTCCTCCTCTTCTTCCTCTTCTTCCACCTTTTTCCGGGCAACTTTAGCAGGCCCCTTGGCCCCCTCAAACTTCCCTTTATACTTCCAGTCAGCGACACCCTTCTCATGCTTCTCCTTCAGCTTTGCTGCCTTGGTGACGTAGGCTGCTTTTCACTCTCACTGAAGTTCTTCCACATCTCACCCAGATTTTTTGCCACATCTCCATTGGAGATGCCAGGGTTTGTGGATTTGATCTTGGGGCAGAATTCGGAACAGAATAAGAAAAGTCCAGATGGAGGTCTGTTGGGGGCATTTGGCCCTTCTTCTTCTTGCCTCCTTTAGCTGATCCATAATCTTATATCTCCTGATCATAGCGTATTTTATCTGCTTTTGCCATTTCATCAAACTTTGATTTCTTTTTGCTAGACATGGTCTTCCACCTCTCAGAGCACTTCTTGGAAAACTCTGCAAAATTGACTGGAACCTCAGGGTTTTCTTCTTGTGTTCGACCCTGCATGTCTGCACGAAGAAGGCATAAGCAGACATCTTGCCCTTTAGTTTCTTGGGGTCACCTTTAGCCATCCTAACTGTATTGTTCGATAGTCTGGGCAGCGCAGGGCATGATGCACGGCTCCCAGAATTATTTTAAAGGGCCATTATCATGCAGACAAGAAAAGAAGTTTCAGTTGTACTTTTTACGAATGAGTATGTTTAAAAATACTAAAAGCAGGGGTGTAGAAATAAGGTTATCTATGTGGATACACATAGTATCATTGTTAATTTTTAATTTTTGAGATTATAATGTAATTAAGTCATTTCTCCCTTTTTCTCTCTCAAGCCTTCCATAGATTCCCCCTGTCAAATTCATGGCCTCTTTTTTTCATTAATTGGTGTTAGATGTATGTGCATATATGTTCTTAAATACGTAAATATAAGCTGCTCAGTCTGTATGCTTCATTCATATATATATATTATATATACACACATATATATACACATATATGTATGTATATATATGCATATATGTGTATGTATGTATGTATGTATGTATGTATATATGTTTTCAGGGCTGAACATTTGGTATTGGATAACCAATTGCTGTCCTTTCTCTGGTGATGCCTATTTCTCCCACTCTCAATACTCCTTAATTGCTTGTAGCTCTGTGTAGCTTCTTGGGCTCCCCCACCCCATCGGGGAAACATCCACTTTACATGTCTATTGTCCTCATTCATCCCGTATTTAAGCAGGCATGTTGGTGGGACTTTAGCTTCTGACTTACTGGGAGGCACAATCTCATAGCAAGCTCTTTGGCTCTTAGTCTTTAGGCCCCCTCTTCTGCAAAGTTCCCTGACCCTTCTCTTTGGGAGTTGTTTTGTAGATGTCATGGCTGAGACTAGCTTGCACAACTCTGAATTTTGGTTGGTTGTGGTTTCTTGTAATGGTCTCTGTTTGCAAAGAAAACTTTCCATGATGAAGGGTGAGGACTACATTTACCTGTGGGTATAAGAAAAGTGTTTAGAATTTGTTAGGGATTGTGGTGGTTTTCAGTACCAGGCTTGGTTTCCTTCTTGTCCAGTGGCTCTTAGGTCACTTAGAGAGCTGTTGGTTATGGCAAGGAAGGTGTGTCACTACTGCACCCTTAGGTAATCATGCTGTGTTGGTCATTGTTGTGGTTCATAGCCGTCATAGTGGGGTAGGGCTGTTGGTTGCTCCCTTCCTTTGGAAGCTTGCATGGTGTCTTCTGGTGTCGTGAAAGGTAGCCCTCAGGGAGGAGAAATTTAGGTCAGTTCTAGCTCACAGGCCTCCGGACCCTGTGTCTGAAGTGTCAAGGTATCTTCAGCAACAGGGGCTTAACTTCTTACCTCTGGTGGCAACCATGGACAACAGCAAAGAGCTTGTATGTTTTGGGAGTTTCTTGGACATCCCCGACAACACCAAAGAAAGTTTCTCATGTCCAGTGTTGGATTTGTTTAGGTGTTTTTTGGCTCTTGGAAGGAGCCAAATTGTCAGCCCAGATGAGGAAATGTCATTTACACTGTGTGTATATATGCACAGACTTAGCTGTATTGTAGTGGTTTACAAAGTAAATAGTTAATAGTGTTTCTTACAACCTTTCAGCTACTCTTCTGTTCTCTTACCCTTCTTTCTACCTTTGTATTTATCTCCCTCCTAGATCCCTAATTAAAGACCCCCACCCCCCCTTCCAGTTTCCATGGTCAGACCACTTGGACCCTGCTCTGTTATCTGCTGCACCAGGAGTAGTCTCTTTTTACTTTCTGGTTTCTGTAGTTTGAAGTGTGAATTTCTGGTTTCTTTACTAACTCAGTTGTGTCACATGATGTTTTTCCTGAAGCTGTCTTGTCAGAGGGCATGTGATGTTTTGTTGAAAACAGACACTTGCGAGGGCATGTAATGTTTTAGAAAGAATATAAATGGAACCCCATAAACGATGAGAGGATGTTCTTGCGTTGGCACACTGTGCAGTGCTTTGCTGGTCTTGGCCGATCTTCATTTTGTAGAGAGAAGTGCACCAAAGAACTTCTTGTGGTATTCTGGCTGATTCTGGATGCTTCCACTGACTTGTGCCAAATTGGAGTATGTGGCATGGGAGGGGCCTGTGGTTTGTAGAGGTAGGGATGGACAGACTAGCCTAGGCACTGGACATGGGACCTAGGTTATATCTGGCAGGATGGGAAGTGTCGGGCTCAGTTATGGGGCTAGACCAGGGAGAAGGATGTCAGTATCAGTTTTTAACTTTATTTTTGAAAAATGTAATACTTAAAAAAATTTTACTCTGATATGGTGCTGTCTCAATGCCTATAACACAAGCTCTCAGGACATAGAGGCCCATGAATTCAAATTTAAGGCCCACCTAACCTACCTACCTAACAAGACCCTGCCTTACAATGTATAGCGATTAGGGATATAGATCAATAGGGGCGTGTTTTCCTGGCAAGGTTTTAGGTTAGGTCAGCATTAGGGAAAAAAGTCATGATATCACAAAATAAGAACAGTGGTTCCAAATACATCATTACTACCGTGCTGGGTAAATATTTATTGAGTAATTCAGAAGAGTAACTTTGGCTTCCTGTTATTCCAAATACTTACTCTGTGTTGCTTTTTCCTTGTGTGTGCTATTAAAGCTTTCCAGCCTGCAGAGTCGGATGGTCACTTACTAAAGGAAAGGTGTATTCTAGCATCTTCTTGGAGGAATAATAATATTGGCAAGATTCAGGTATCATAGAGTTTGAAGAATGAATGTCTTAGTGGTCATATTTACTTTTAAAAGCTAACAATGTACCACAGTCTTGGGACTTATACTTTGAGAGCTATATCATTTGAATTCTCTCAGGTAGGATTCAGGAGATAAATCTCTATATAGACTTGTTTGTTTTTTACCGGCTATGGTGAGTGTGCCTTCAGAGGCAGTGTCGGTTTTTTGCCGCTTTGTTCCCCTGGCTTTGTTTTCTTTTGGCCCTAGTTTCTTCTTAGACCTGAAGGACTGACCTTCTTCCCTGTGCGCTTCCTCCAGTACAACAGCAGGACACGCACAGGCTCACACTTACCAAGCTTCAGTTCTAATCCGATGCCCCTTTGTCTTTAGTCCTGTCCTGCTCCTCTCTCGACACTCACGCCTCAGTCAGAGCTGGTGCCGGCACTTGGAAAGGCTGTACAATAGGTAGGGTAAGACCAACCTGGGCTTCATGTTGGGTTTGAGGGTAACCTGTGCTGCATAGTCACATTCTCCTCAGGCTCACCCCTGAGGGACTGACAGACCTCTGAAATGACTTAGAGGTGTCTGCTCTTGCAGTCTTACCTCCATGCTATGAAGAACATTGCACTTGGTAGGTAGTAGAAGGAAGTGGTGTCAAGGCTGCTTCCACTTGTTGCCTGTGGATCTTCTTAAGCAAACGGTCTATTGCGCCTCACAGTTTCCCTGCAGTAGTTTTACATGCCTTCATTCTTTTTCTAGAACATAAATGTCCTAGTTTGTTTTCTGTTGCTGTAAGGAAAGCCACAGGCAAAAGCAACTTGGGGAAGAAAGTGTTTCTTTCTTTCCTTTTATAGATAATTGTCCATCATCAGAGGAAGACAAGGCAGGGACTCAAGGCAGGAACTGAAGACCATGGAGGAATGAGGCTTACTGATTTGCCCTCCATGCTTGCTCAGTTTGCTTTCTAGTACAACCCCAAGACCACCCACAGTGGGCTGGGCCCTCCCCTATCAATCACTAATTAAACCGTCCCCCCAGACTTGCCTACAGGATAATCTGATGGAGGCATTTTTTTCAGCTGAAGTTCCCTCTCCCCATATGACTTCAGTTTGTGTTAAGTTGACAAAAAAGTGAAATGTAATTTTCATTGCACTTAGAATGAAATTTTATCTCTAGGTTTCAAGTTAGGCTTTGCCATTGTCTCCTTGGTGGATGGTATTGCCTCTCAGACAAGGTAGAGGTTTCACCCATCCTCAGCCATCTTCTCCTTCACAGACTCAACCAAACTGTTACTAAAATGTCAGTTTTGATTCAGAAATATGTTTATTTTAATCCTTTTATTTTTTAGAGACAGGGTTTTGCCTATAGCCCTAGCTGGTGCAGAGCTCTCAATGAAGAACTGGCTGGCCTTGAACTCACAGAGATCTAGCTGCCTACTGCATGCCTGCCTGGATTCCCTGACATCCTCAGCCCTCCTCTGCTGGGAGATCCTCCCTTAGAGGGATAGCTCATGGGGTTGCCTTCCTTCCTCCTCATGTTCTCTGCACTCTGCCTGGCCTTCCTTGGGCATAACTTCCTTGGGCATATCATGTTCTCTGCCTGGCCTTCCTTGGGCATATCTAGAGGGCAAGGCACATAGGAGTTACTTGTTTATGTTTCCCACTTAATCACCCAGAATTTCTTTTATAGGTGGCTTGTGATAGCCAATATAATTTAATTTGTTCATCTTCAGAGTTTGGCATAGTTTTGAAAGTCAAAATATGAACACAGTAGTTTGTTGGAATAAAATAATAAGGCTTTTCTATTTTCATCAGAAAAAAATGGATTTTAATTTTTTTATTAAAAGACTCAAAAATTTTAAAGGATGTGTTTGTATGAATGTGTATGTGTGTGTGTGTATGTATGTAAATGCACGTGTGTTTGAGTGTGTATGTTTGTATGTGCATATAGAGGCCAGAAGTCCCATGGTGTCATTCTCTGCCCATTTCTGTGAAGTAGGGTCTCTTCCTGCACCCACATAGGTACATGCGCCTGTGCTCATACATACCGACAACATTCACACGTTAAGAAGGGGTTACTTTTACTATTGTGGGCATATGTGTATGTAGACCAGAAGACAGCCTTAGGTGTTCTTTAGGCATCACCCACCTTTTTGTTCTTTTGAGACAGTGTCAGTTTAGTGGACTGGGAGTAGTCAAATAGCCAAGTAGGCTAGCGAGCCCTAAGAAGCTGCCTGTCCCAGCCTCCCCACGGTGGGAGTGACAGAGTGTGCTGCCGTGCCAGGCTGTTTTTCCCTTCCCCTTACAGGGTAGGCACTTTATTATGGGAGCTGTCCTTCTAGTCCCACAAGAGGGTGCCCTTATGCTCTGGGGTAGTACTGCTACCACCTAGGATTGCGACCCTCAGCATAGAAGAGAGCAGCAAGCTTCCCTGGCTCGTGTGCCTGAATTGAACTATTTCTGGATGCATCACTTAGCAGTCTTACACCATTTCCTTTACATTTGTTTGTGTGGTGGGTGTATGTGCATGTGTGTGTTAGACAGCTTGTGCATTTCTCCTTCTATTATGTGGGTCCTGGGGATTTTGAACTTAGATTGTCAGGCCCTAGGTGTTCTACTGTGTAGCACAGGCTGGACTCAAAACTCAAGAGATCTACCTGCCTCTGCCTCCTAAGTGCAGAGATTAAAAGTGTGGATCAGGTCTGGTGCCTATGGTCTTTATGCTAAGGTTTTGGATTTGTCAAAAGAGTCCAATGCCTCCTGAAACCTCCCCATTTCTTATGCTGAATCTCAGGTGTGCCCTTTCACCATTTACCATGTGACAAACATAAAAAAATAATTTTAGTGATATATGTACTTCATTCCTTCTCAATTTAAAAACTTCAGATCTTAAAATTGAAGGTTTTTCAAGGTTTTATTACTTTAGCATTTGAAAGTTAAATTTAAGCTTTCTAAGTGAAATAATTACTAGGTTTGCTTCTTGTTTCTCTCCATATAATTCAGGGTAAGAGGCCTATGCTTCAGTCTGTTCTCGAGCTTTCAAATTCCTTTGACAGCCTGGATATGAAATTTAAAAGCTATTAATGTGATGTGTTAATTTTGCACTTTTTGACTTACTGCAAAAAAAATCTTATAGTTTCCATAGCAACAATAACCTATCCAGATTGTGTAATATTCTTTACAGTATTAAAAATAAAACTGCAAATCCATGATTTTTGGAGCACCTCATGTAGGAGAACTAGGACTTGAAAGATTTCAGTGAAAAATAAGCTGTAATTCAGTGTGAATAATGTGTCAAAAAGCTTTTTATAATTTTAAGAATTAATATCTTTAAATATTCAGTAATAGATAGCTGGTAGTTAATTTGATTATTAGGCATGAGGCATGTGCATTGCATTTCCAGTGTCACAAGCACACTGGTTCCACGAATTCGGCAGTCCCTACACACAAGGTAAGAGGGGCACTGGCCTGCACTGCTAGCTGTCAGCTGCTTGTGCTTTTAGTGGTCACTGAATGGTCAGGAAACAGTGGAAGAAAGGGGAAAGGGTCGTCTAAGCTTTTCCTATTGTTTGTCTTTGTTCCTCAAAATATGCCTTGGAGCCTGATACAATAGCACACTCCTTTTATCCCAGCACCCTGTAGGCAGAGGCAGGCAGAGGCAGAGCTCAAGGCCAGCCTGGTCCATCTACATACTGAGTTCCAGACCAGTCAGTGAGACCCTGTCTTAAGGCCTCCTCCAGTATGCCTAAATTAAAGATTATTTGAAGTCAGCAGGTGTTTCAGGAGTATCACATTTTGTTAGTACCATTAAATAACACAACTTCCTGCATCTTAACATGTGTTTTTAATTTTTTGGATTACTTTCAATATATAGTTACATGTATATATTTATTTGTAATAGAATAGCCTCTATTTTTTTTTTAAGATTTATTTATTCATTATATGTAAGTACACTGTAGCTGTCTTCAGACACTCCAGAAGAGGGAGTCAGATCTAGTTATGGATGGTTGTGAGCCACCATGTGGTTGCTGGGATTTGAACTCCGGACCTTTGGAAGAGCAGTCGGGTGCTCTTACCCACTGAGCCATCTCACCAGCCCTGTATATTTTTTGATAACACATAATGTCCTAGTTGCTTTCTATGGCTGAGAGAAAACACTGACCAAAAAAAGGAAAGGACAGGCTTTACTTCATCTTACAGGTCCATCACTGACAGGAACCTGGAGACAGGAACGAAAGCAGGAACCACAGACCAGTGCTTGCTCTCCATGTCTTGCTCAGCTTGCTTTCTTACACAGCCCTGAAGCATCTGTCCAAGACCGGGGAGGTGGTACTGCATAAGTGGGCTGGACCCTCCTACTGATCAAGAAAATATCACAGACTTGCCCACAGGCTGGTTCCTCAGTGTGGTTTCCTTTTCTCAAGCCATGCTAGAGCAGTGGTTCTCAACCTGGGTCTCTACCCTGGGGTGAGGGTGGGGACTTGAACAGTCCTTTTGAAGGGGTCACATATCAGATAGCCTGCATTTTAGATATTTACATTATGATTTACAACAGTAGCAAAATTATAGTTATAAAGTAGCAACAGAAATAATTCTATGGTTGGGGTCATCATAACATGAGGAAAGGGTTGCAGCATTAGGAAGGTTGAGAATCACTGCTCTAGAGTGTGTCAGGGTGAGAACTAAGTAGATAGACAGCAAATTTCCCATGTTTCTAGTGACCTTTATAACTATAATTTTTTTTTCGAGACAGGGTTTCTCTGTGTAGCCCTGGCTGTCCTGGAACTCACTCTATAGACCAGGCTGGCCTTGAACTCAGAAATCCGCCTGCCTCTGCCTTAGGGATTAAAGGCGTGCGCCACCACCCCCGGCAATTAAGCATCTCTTAATTACTTTTTAAAAAAAATATAGTGCTCCTAAAGATTGGTTCCAGGGCCTAATGAATTCCAGAGCCTTTACAGAACATTTGGGTAAACAGAAAATATAGCAGATATCAAAAGAGTAGTCTGTGGTGAACTTATTAAATTATAGTTATAGGCCGGGCAGTGGTGGTGCCCACCTTTAATCCCAGCACTTGGGAGGCAGAGACACGCGGATTTCTGAGTTCGAGGCCAGCCTGGTCTACAAAGTGAGTTCCAGGACAGCCAGGGCTATACAGAGAAACCCTGTCTTGAAAAAACCAAAAAAAAAAAAAAAAGCTTAATTACCTTGATTGGCACATAATGGCAAAAAATAGAACTTTTAGACTGATGGTGGGAGTTAAGCATCTGGAACTCACTTATTTCCCCTAAATAGGTGGTTAAGATGATGATAGGTGGCCCTGGTGCTGGGAGGTGGTGGTACATGCCTTTAACCTCAGCTCTCAGGGGTAGGTGTCCTGTTGTTGCTCTGCGTCCTGTTGTCACTGCAGGATGGGCTCCCTCAGATGCTCCAGCAGTTCACAGGTGGGGTAGATGTTGGGTGTGCTAAGTCAGAGCCCTGGACCTTGGTCAGCTGAGAGCGCCCCTTCACCCCCACCAGTAGGGCTGGCTCTCTAGCACTGCCCCAGCTAGCTCATCCAGTGCTGCAGCCAGCAAGGGACAGGAGAGCCAGCTCTTCTGTTCCCATGCCCTTGGGTCTGGCTCACCTGCAGGTGAGGTGTCTTGTGGCAAACATTCTCAAGTTCATATTTCTTTAATAAATAAAACTACATGTTCCTTAATCTTTTTCTGGTGCTCAACCCTGCTTTGTACTCCATAATTTTAGAATAGTAAGTCAAATGTTCCTTCCCAGTTATTTCCACATCAGAAGTCTTTCATCTATACAGTCCCATCTCAACAAAACCAAAAATACTCAGCCAGGCAATGCACAGCAGAGTTTTAAAAAGGAACAACTCTACTCTTTGGCTAATAATATTGTCTGTAGTGTGTGTCCCCCAAGCTAATAGTCCTTAGTCTGATTCTCGACACCTTTTACCAATCAGCCAGCAAAACTAAGCTGTAACAGATGAGGAAACTGGACTTACCATTAATATACTACCTGGCCAGACATCAAAGTCTACAGACTTCCTGCAAGGTGTTTTTGGGGAGTTTGTTTTTTTTGTTTTTTTTTTCAGCACACTTTTTCTTGATAAAAGAGAGTGAATAAGGCAGAAACATGGGACTATGGGTATATAATACAAGAGATCCACTTAAAATAAGAGAACAGCATGGTGTTGCACACTTACTCTCAGCACCTGGGGAAAGAGGCAGAAGGAGAGCTTTGTGAATTCCAGGCAAGCCTAGTCTACACAGCAAGTTCCAAGTTAGCTAGGGATACAGAGGAAGACCTGGGAGATAGGTGGAGGGGGAGAGGGAAAAGGAGGGAAAGAAAGAACGGAGAGGGGACCACAGATTGAGAACCAGTGTCTAATACAACCAAAAGATAAAAACTGGAGGGTATAGATTATGCCCCTGTTATTGGAACAATCCACAGCCTGCTTTGTGTTTGCCAGCTATTCAAATCACAGTCAGCTGGGGCCTTCTTGTGGCTGGTTCTGGTCTGTACTCTGAGGATATTTTATCTGTTAAGATAGCCACTAGTCTACTCCTCCTCCCATTACTGAAACATTGTATTATATTGGTTAAAATCCTTGGTAACTATCAGGCTTCCCTATATTCCCAATCCTGTCTTTGCTTGTTTTCAACACTGTCTCTTAACTAGTAGATTTCTCCACCAGTGTTTTGAGAAAGCAATGTTGGTGCTGAGATTTGAAGTCTTAAAGGCTTTTGCTTGATGCCTTGCAACTGGGAGCTAATTAGTCATATCAACTGGTAGTTTATATCAGTCAGTGACTTCTGTAGTGGTGGTTTTAACAGAGTACTTGTGTAGATTTCAGGAATGGGCGTGCTCTAAGTATGTTGAATTTATATTTATGCTGTTTACTTTTAGAGCTGGGGCTGCCTTCAGAGTCCTGTTCTCTTCACTGTGTGCTTGCTTTAGCTCTGTCTTGTGTTTATTATAACAGGAATTTCTCTTGGTATTTTATATTTCTATACTAGAAATATTGTCAAAAATAATCAGCAATGCATGGCATAATGGCAGTGTTTACATATTTATGAGAGATTAAATGTGTTTCCATTGTTTTTGTAGTTGTAATTTTTAAATCTAAAAGTAATATGGAAAAATAAAAGCTGTTTTTATTTTTTTCTGTTTACATGCAGAAAAGATGAAAAGGAATATGCACTTAAGCAAATCGAAGGCACAGGAATATCTATGTCGGCTTGTAGAGAGATTGCAGTAAGTATAGTTTATTTTATTATCAATATTGGATATTTAGTATAAAATATGCATTAATATATGCGATGGATGATAATTTCACAGACTCAATTTAAAGAATAGTTTATATAAAATAGGAAAATCTGGAAACCTAAAATTATCAGTCATTTTTGAGCCTTTTATTTTTTAAACTTTTTATTAAATTTATTTATTCATTTTATATCCCAATATCAGTCTCCAATATTAGCCCCCCTCACTCTCTTAGAACCCTTTCTCATGGATCCTCCCCCATTCCTCCCTTCCCTTCACCTTTGATTCTTGTTTTGTTTTTTGGCTTTATTTATTTATTTATTTTCTTTTGGGGGAGAGGTTGTAAGGTGGAGGGCAGAGAAAAAAGGGACAGGAGGATGAGTGGGATTGGGTGCATGATGTGAATTTCACAAAGAACCAATAAAAAGTAAAACAAACAAAAAACCCAAACACTATAGAAAAAGGATGGATAAAAAAAATTCTGCTATATCAACAATTAGAAATTCTTTTCTTTGCAAAAATTCTCCCTCCCACACACATAAAAATAGATCCCATAACCTTTTTGTGCAGTATGCTTCAATCCAAAGTAATAAAGTAAATTTCAACTGTGAAGTTAGTTGAACTGTTTATTAATAATACTATGTTATATGGGTTATATAATAAATTGTGAAATTTAACTCCTCAACACTCTTAAAAAAGTTGAGATGTTTGCATGGCAAAGAGCGGCTAAGAGGGCAGTTAGTCAGGGCAGCAGGCTTCAGTTGGAGTACAGGTTAGAGAGCTGCCTTAGTCTTTCTGCACTGTCAGCAGAGTCTGTATCTGGCACGGGCTGAGTGCCCTGGTTTATGGATGGTAGGCCATCCTTTTCTTGTGTCCTCTATGATTGAAAGGGTGCAAGGAATCTCTCTGGGGTCTTTTTTTTTTTAAGATTTATTTCTTTATTATATATGAGTACACTGTAGCTCTCTTCAGACACTCCAGAAGAGGGAGTCAGATCTCATTATGGATGGTTGTGAGCCACCATTTGGTTGCTGGGAATTGAACTCAGGACCTTCAGAAGAACAGTCAGTGCTCTTAACACCTGAGCCATCTCGCCAGCCCCTCTGGGGTCTTTTAGAAGGGAACCAGTCACTTTTACAAAGGCTTTGTCCTCATGACTTAAAAATTATCTCCCGCTGGGCGTTTTCTCTGTAGGTCCCGTGCTGGGCAGCCTGTTGGTTGCTATAAAGTTCAGTGGAATCCTTACAGCTTTTGGTATAGATGAATAAACTTTTCCTTTTTTTAAAGTTATGAAATAGAATTGATAGAATGCATATTAGCTGGTAATTTAACTCTGAGAAAAGCTTTGAAATATCCATGACTACAGCTGTGTTAAGTTTTTAAAATTTGTTTCTACAAATCTTAAAATTATTGCATTAAGTTTATATATTAAAAGTGGAAAAGTTCATGACATTAGACAATAATTTTAAGAGTCTTTATAAATAAAGCTTACATTTACTATAAAAAAAAGTAAAGAAGTATCTAGCCTTGTAAGGATTTTTTTATTGTATCATTTTATGTTTCTTTTTCTTTTTTCTTTTCTTTTCTTTTCTTTTCTTTTCTTTTCTTTTCTTTTTTTTTGGTTTTTCGAGACAGGGTTTCTCTGTGTAGCAGTGGCTGTCCTGAACTCACTCTGTAAACCAGGTTGACCTTGAACTCAGAGATCCCCCTCTCTGCCTTCCAAGTGCTGGTAGCATGGGTGTGCCCCACAACCACCTGAGATCTGTATGAGTTTGAGGCTAGTTTGCTCTACATTGAGAGTTCCAGGCCAGCTACAGTTACATGCATAGTAAGATCTTATCTCAAACAAGTAACAAAATGTATTTTTAGAAGACCCTAAAGTATAAAATGTCTTATGGTCTGATGTATGTTTGTGCTTGAGCATGTGGAAGCCAGTGGGGCCAGCAAATACCTCGCCTTTTAAAAAGAGTAATAGTTTAATAATTTTTCTGGGATTTATAGTGTCTTTTGAGCATGTGGTCTCAGCTCCTCCTGTATCTATCCCCTCCCCATTTTCACATTCCTCCATCTTATTTTTGAGGCATACTTTCTTATTTAATCTGGAGCTTGCCAGTCTATAAAGTGCCTAAACCGTAAACTTTCATGTAAAATTAGTAATCCTAGATTCACACTAAGATGGACATTTCTGTATGTATTTGTGTTCACTTGGAGAGTATGTCCATGCAGACACACACATGCACACATGTGATCCTAGAGAACTTCTCTATGCAGCTGGCTCTTCTCTCTCACTTTGTTGAGAGAGTCTGTCTTAGTTCTCCTTGCTGGACTGTACGCTGCAGACTTAGCTGGCCCATGGGCTTCGGATGACTCGGCTGTTTCCACCAATCATCTCAGCACAGAAGTGAGACACAGGGATCAATCACACATGCTTGTTTGTTTGTTTGTGTGTACACGCTTACAGGCACAGCATGCGTGGGGAGGTTAAAGGTCAGACAAATTTAGGCGTGAATTTTTTTTCCCACTATGTGGGTCTCAGGAATTGAACTTAGATTGTCCGGCTTGGCTCTTCTTGACTTTTGAAATATGACATGAAAATGGTGGGAGCAAACAAAGCAAACACATAGTCTTTTGTTTTCATTTTAAGGTAGGAAAGGACTTGGATTTTGGATTCAAATAGGTTTCGGTTGTATAGACTCTTATGCTTCCTGCATGTCTTGAACAAGCTGATAGTAGTGTTGGGCCTTATTTTACCAATTGTTAGGTAGCTATAGAGATGAGGGCTTTTTGTTTGTATTTTTTTTAAAAAAAGATTTATTTATTTATTTTATGTATATGAGTACACTGTAGCTGTCCTCAAACACACCAGAAGGGGGCATCAGATCCCATTACAGATGTTTGTGAGCCACCATGTGGGTGCTGGGAATTGAACTCAGGACCTCTGGAAGAAAGTCCATGTTCTTTACTGCTGAGCCATCTCTCCAGCCCTTGTTTTGTTTGTTTGTTTGTTTGTTTTTAGACAGGATCTTTCTGTATATATTTGGCTGGCCTGGAATTCAAATAGACCAAGGCTGGCCTTGAACTCCTAGAAACCCATGTGCCTCTGCTTCTGTAGTGCTGGGGTTAAAGCTGTGCACTACTATGCTCGGCCTTGTCTTCTTTTGTTTCTTGTTTTGTTGAGCTTTAGTTTTATATAATAACGGGGTAATTTTTAGGTCACAATTCAAGGTATAGCCCATCGTGATAGGAAACGGAAGAGGCTTGGGCTTACAGCTGCATGCTCTCGTTTCTCTGAAGTTGAATTGCTAAGTTTTTTTTTTTTAAAGATTTATTTATTATATGTAAGTACAATGTAGCTGCCTTCAGACACTCCGTAAGAGGGAGTCAGATCTTATTACAGAAGGTTATGAGTCACCATATGGTTGCTGGGATTTGAACTCAGGACCTTCAGAATAGCAGTCAGTAACCACTGAGCCATCTCTCCAGCCCCGAATTGCTAAGTCTTATGAAAGATAAATTCTGTGTTTAACAGAAGTCTGGTAAATACTTCTTATTTTATTTATGCTGTTTGTTTTGAAATAGGTAGGTTCTAGCTATGTAGCTTGCATGGAATTTGCCCCTCAGTTGGACTCGATGTAGTCTGCTTGCTTCTGCCTCTCAAGTGCTGGGATTCCACGTGTACGCCACTATGCCTGGGATATAAGTGCTCCTTTCAGAAGTTCAGAACTACTCTTTGTGACAGATTGCACATCAACATTTTTATGCATATACAAGTCTGAGTTTTGAAATGTGAAATACCATTTTCCTCAGAAAACGTTGAAATAAAAGATACTTGGGTCACCAGCCTATCCCACCAAAACCTATTAGTCACACAGGTAACTGTTAGGCTGTCTAGAGCTGCAGTGGCCACAGACAGCCTGTTACTGGTCTCTTTGGTTTTCAGTCTATCACCAGCTTAGCTATAAGGCCTTGCTTGTTGATTTCGGCTTGATGAGCCCAGTTCTTCCCTCACACATGATCAGCGTGTGCTGCCGCTCAGCTTCAGCTCCAGGAGGAAGTGGGTTGGGGGTTAAAGCCTTGGACTTGTGTTTTTGGAACAAGGTCTCACTGTATAGCTGAGAGAGGCTCAAATTTTCCATCCTTCTGCTTTAGTCTCCAAAATGTTGGCACTGAATTAAAGTCTTACAACTTTAGGCCACATCTCGTGTTTTCATGTTTACTGATAGTGGCAGGCAGGCTCTTCAGGTCTTTTGGGTGCTTGGGGTTTATAAAAACTAGAATAGAGACTGGGAACAATTAGACAAAGTGCCAGGGGTATGTGGCAACCAAGAAGAAATCGAAGCCGTCCTACCTAAGCAGTGTGACTATGGAGCTAGTTCCTTGACTATAAGAAGAGGAGAGGATTAGAAAACTCAGGGTAGAGTAGGGGACATGGCTCCAGTCAGTGGCTGTGTTAAGTGTTTAGACCAGTGGACAAGGTGGTCTAAACAAAGAAAGCCCACAGTTAGAGTGTTGACACAAAAATACACATGCTAGCAGAAAACTTAGCATGATTACGAGAAAGGAATTTTCTCCAGCAGCAGTGCGTTGTCATAAAGACACAGTCTCACTCACTGTTTCTGTTTGTGTTCTGGTGATAAAAGGTGCTCGCATAAATTGCAGTTAGAGCAATTCACAGTCAGGATGAGACAGAGTTTTAGCAGATACCAACAGGATTTAGATTGCACTTGGAAAGCATGCAGCATAAATTTCAGTTTTATAAGTCTCTTGGCATACTGATCAGGTCTGGTCATCTAGAAGTTTGACTCTGTTGTTTTTCTTAGAAGAATGTTTTAATTGATTAGAAATTCTACACCTTGTAGATTATAGTGATACATAATTTTTTGAGGGGGTGGATGATCTACTTTCTGGTAAGTTTGCCAAGCCATTTTATATGTCTTATATATTAAAAAACAAACCAGAGACATAAGCCTATATTTCCTTGTGGTTTCAGTCTTGAGATGTTTCCAACATGGGTTCATTTGAGTGTTTTCTTGTTGAGCTTTAAAAAGTTATCCCCATTCCCACCCCATACTGTATCTGTTTTGTTTGTGTTGGACGTTGAACTTGGGTTCCCTGCAATGCAAGATAGGCATGTGGCCAATCACTGAACTATACACCCAGTCCCAGGATTCTTCAAAGTTGAGGTTTTTACATGTAATGATCTTATCATGTTATCAAATTAAATATATTTTAATACTTTTATGGCATTCTTGTTTGTCTTTGTCAATTTTTGTGTTTTATGTCTTTGTTATGCCGAGCACTGCCTATTTTATTATATTCCTGGGAGTCTTAAAGTGTCTTTTGTTCTCAGTACATTGAGAAGGGGGCACAGAGAGGGCTGGTCAGATTCATTTGGAATGTTAGACCCTTTTCCAGCATTATTTACTTTGATGACTTCTTTGAATTTTGTTGTCTAAAATAATAAGCACAATTAACTTGAGATGACTTTAAAAGAGTTGCTCTATCAGTTTCTTTTGACATATGCACATCCTAATGTGCTGTAGTCTCAGTGTGAACAAAAAGTAGCATGCTAAAAATAGGTTTTCAGCGTTTGGACAGGTTAAGTTTGTAATGGCTAAGATAAACATTTAAAAATATATAGTGAAAATTTCCTTCCTTTTCCACACCACCAGATGAACTCTAAGTTGGTATCTTAAGTCTCTACTACCATTTTAAAATTGCTATATTCCCAATGACTGTTTTGCATAGAACATAACTGTGCAAATGATTTAAGAAAAGGATAGTACAGATTTTTCAAAGTAAAGTCCTCTGATGTGAAAGGTCCATTGGTTTTATTACACTTGAACTTGCAGTAAGAGGTGCTTTCCTGGGATGGAACTAACATGTCGGTACACATGAAAGTGCCTCTCTTTATCCCAAATCTGTGATTCCAGTAAGGAAGGCCAGGGCTACCAAACATTCCCAGTGCAGTCCTGGTCTGACTGAGGGGCGGACATGGTGCTGGCAAACCGCTGATACTTGGGTTTCCCTTGCTGAGTTTTTATTATTTCTCCCATAGCAACCACAGTGCATGTTCTCAAGGGTGAGCAGGACCACATCCTGCTACATTCATGCATCAGGGCCTTGCCCAGCCATCGTCAGAGACACTTCTTCCTTCAGTAAATGGGAAACAGAGACCATAAGTGAACAGTGTGCAGAGTGGGAGACCTTGGAACACTCTACTAAATGGGATGTCTTCATCATCCCCTCCCCTCATGGCTCAGGGGATCCTTCAGAGCAGGCAGAAAGAGTGTAAGAGCCAGAGGGGATGGAGACCACCAAAGAAACAAGGGCTTCTAAACACAGAACGACTGAAGCACTCATGAACTCACAGAGACTGGCAGCATGCACCGGGCTTGCACAGGTCTGGGTCTGATGGGATCCCAGTGCTGGGAGAGGAAGTGGACCCACCCCCATCCCCAATCCAGAAGTTATCTCCAGATGAAAACTGCTCGCTCACAAGTGAAAAACAGTTTCTTCAATGCAGTCTTCACTGGGTGTACATTCTCTTAAGGCCATGCACATAAACTGAACTCAGTGGTATTTTATAAGTTGTCTTCCCCGCCCCTATGCCCGCGTCTGTTTGGGCAGTTTTTCCTTACTCTGCAGGCATTTTGTTTATATATTATTGTTTCAGATTTTATCTTTTCTAGGGGATTTTTCTGTACCAATGTGTATACCTCTGCACCTATATCTATTTCTTATACTTTTTCTTTGTGGGGAGGATCTTGTAGGAGTCGGGAGGGGGAAACCATAATCAGAATATATTTATGAAAAAAAATCTTTTCAATTAAAAAAGAAATAAAAGTAGAAGCAATAAGATTCAATAAGAAAAATCTATCATAAATAATCAGAAAAATATTAAACTCACAGTAGGGATTTTTAAAAACATATGACATCAGTAATAATAGTAAGTGTTTTCAATGGAATAAAATACTGGAACTGTTTATAGCACTAGTAAATTGTAAATTATATTGTATCACCGAGTAAAACAGTTTGTTTATCTAGCAGTGATACAGTTCTGCATTTAGAGCCTTTAAAAATATTAAATTATTAATTATATACAAGTTTATATGTGTATTTTTGAGTCACTGTTAGTGTTATGATAAAACAGTTTACATAATATATAATATTAATTTGTGACTGTCACCACTCTGTAGCTGACTGAAAAAAAAAAACCTCATTTTACCCCCCAGGTTCTTACTGAATTTAAATGTCTGTGAAAGCTTATCTGTATGCTGCTAATAGTTTTAGCCTATATTTGATTTCTGAATTTTGGCTTTTTTCTCTCATTGCATAGGCACTTGTTCTCACTTTTTTCTTTAAATTTATTTTTAAAATATGTTTTCCCAAGAGATCTGTCCATATCCATAGCAGTTTATGATCCCACAAAGACTGGCAGGACTTGTTTTGTGCACTTTATTTGCGTCCTGACCCTCTCATCTGTTCTCTTATGTTTAGTGTTTCCACAGAGGACATAGGTAGGCCATCTGTTATATAAATGATTGCTCAGTTGCTATGCTTAGTTATTTTGAAGGATTATTACTCACTTTTTCTCTGAAAGAAAGATGAATACTCCTGAGTAGGCTGTATGGAGTTGAAGTTCCTGGTGTTGGAAGGGCATTGGGGTCTGTCTTAGTTAGGGTTTTACTGCTGTGAACAGATACCATGACCAAGGCAAGTCTTATAAAAAAAACCCAATATTTAATTGGGGCTGGCTTACAGGTTCAGAGGTTCAGTCCATTATCATCAAGGTGGGAGCATGGCAGTATCCAGGCAGGCATGGTGCAGGAGGAGCTGAGAGTTCTATGTCTTCATCCAAAGGCTGCTAGTGGAAGGCTGACTTCCAGGCAACTAGGGTAAGGATCTTATACCCACACCCACAGTGACACACCCATTCCAACCAGGTCATGCCTATTCCAACAAGGCCACACCTTCAGATGGTACCACTCCCTGGTCCAAGGATATACAAACCATCACATTCCACTCCCTGGTCCCCATAGACTTGTTCAAAAACATGAGTCTATGGGGGCCATACTTAAACATAGCATAATGCAAAATGCGTTTAGTCCAACTTTCAAAGTCCTCATAGTCTATAGTAGTCGAAACAATGTTAAAAGTCCAAAGTTCAAGGTCTCTTCTGAGATTCATTCAATTTAATTAACTGTAATCCCCAAAGCAAGGCAGGAAACCAGCTGGGCAAACTCCAAACTCTGCATCTCTATGGCTGATGTCAAAGCAGTCTTCAGATCTCCACTCCTTTTTCATCTTTGTTGACTACTACAAACTGCTTTCTCCTGGGCTGGTTCCACTCCCTGTTAGCAGCTTTCCTCAGCATGTATCCCATGACTCTGGCATCTTTAACATCTTTGAGTCTCCAAGGCAATTTCAATGTTACAGCTTCTTGTTTCAGTGTCTAGGATTCCACTTGATCTTTTGGACTCCTCTTAAGGGCTGGCATCACTTTTCCAGCTCTGCCCTCTGTAGCACTCTAAGCTCAGGTTGATCCACTCCACTATGGCTGCTGTTCTTGGTGGTCATCCCATGGTACTGACATCTCCAATACACTGGGGTGTTCCACTCCAACTAGGCTTCACCAATAGCCTCTCATAGGCTCTCTTCAGGGTGCCAAGCCTCAAATCCTTTGCATGACCCCTTCAGTCCTGGGCCATCAACTACAGCTGAGGCTTCACCTTCTCCAATGGCCTTCCCTGACCTCTCACAGTGCTAAGCCTCAGTTTCTCTTCATGATCCCTTCATTCCTTCACAAGAAGTACCACCTGAGTGACTCTTTTTATTACCAAGTCCAACCGCAGCATGAGGTACAACCTTGGGTATCTCTGGAACACAACTTCTTTGTGCTCCCAGAAAACAACTCCCAGATTTCAACTCAGTAGCTCCAGCTAACCAACATCAATTGTTCCAGTAGTTCCTTTCATTCTTAACTCTAGAGCCAGAGCTACATGGCTGAAGCTGCCGAGTTCTGCTGCTTACAGGAACTAGAACATGATCCCCTTGCACTATTACATTATCACTGGCTTTATGTTTTCAAAATCCTTCACTGCCTAAGCTTGGCTATCCTGGTTCTTGCTGTGGATATTGACCTTGAACGCAGAGATCAGCATGCCTGTCTTTTGGGATTAAAGATGTGTACCACCATGCCTGGATCTAAATTTAGCTGGGTAGGATCTTGCCCCAAGGTCCCACTCCCTTAATCTGTTATCTCCTAAAACACAGGATTTTGCTCCATTTCACTTCCTGGTACCCCTTTGATACTCAAACCATATATTTTATATTTTTCTAAGTTTGCTATGCTTGTTCAAACTTCTCTTCATAAAACTTAACCAGAGAACAAAGTCTCTGTTGGGCTTTTTTGAAACTTCCTTTGTCAATGCAATTAATCTGAGTCTCTTCACCTTCGTCTCAGGCAGACTGTTCAGACAAGGGCAAAAAGTAGCCACATTCACCAAAATACCACAAAAAAAGTCTTTATGCTACATTTTGAAATTCTTTTCCTTTGAAATCTTTTGGGCCAGGTCAACACCGTTCAAATTACTCCCAGCAACAGTCTTCCATATTCCTACTAGGATGACCCATTAAGCCCCATTTAAAGCATTCCACTGAGTTCCAAATCCAAAGTCCAAAAATCCATATTCTTTCAAATAAAAGCATGGTCAGGCCTATCAATACCCCAGCAATACCCCGCTTCTGGTACCAACTTCTGTCTTAGTTAGGGTTTTATTGCTGTGAACAGATACCATGACCAAGGCAAGTCTTATAAAAAAACATTTAATTGGGGCTGGCTTACAGGTTCAGAGGTTCAGGCCATTATCATCAAGGTGGGAGCATGGCAATATCCAGGCAGGCATGGCGCAGGAGGAGCTTAGAGTTCTGTGTCTTCATCCAAAGGCTGCTAGTGGAAGACTGACTTCCAGGCAACTAGGGTGAGGATCTTATACCCACACCCACAGTGACATACCCATTCCAACCTGGTCACACCTATTCCAACAAGACCACACCTTCAGATGGTGCCACTCCCTGGTCCAAGGATATACAAACCATCACCGGGTCCTATAGTTTTTTGTTTTTGTTTTTGTTTTTTTTTTTTTTTTTTGGTGTAGTTTTCTTGTTTTCATAGACTTAGTTAAGAGATTGTCTGATATAGTCACTCTTGAAATTTGGAATCTATGTAGAACATAGCTTGGGACAAAGTGAGTTAATTGTTGAATGATTGTTGCCCTTTATTTAAACATTATTAGTAACATTGTAAGGCTGTGAGACTTATTCTCCAGTGGACTGTGTCCATTACTAGACACCTGAGACTTGGAGCTGAGACACTGGAGAAATGGAAGGATTGTGTCAAGGACCTGACTGGTCAGTTACTAGTTATAGTGAAAAAGTTGGTATATTCATTGAGCTCAACAGAGAATGTTTTGAACATGGTATAAAAAGAATACATGTGTGTTGGTTAGTTTTATGACAGTTGGCAAAAGCTAGGATCATTTGGGAAAAGGGAACCTCGATTGATAAATTATCTCCATAAGATTTGCCTATAGGTGAGTGTGTAGTGCATTTTCTTTGATAATGATTGATGTGGGAGGGCCCATCTCCTGGGTTGGATGGCACCCCTGGATCAGTGGGTAGTATAAGAAAGCAGGCCCAGCAATCCAGTAAGCTTTTTTTTTTTTTTTTTTTTAAATGGCATCTGCTTCAGTTCCTTCTTGGAGTTCCTGCCCTGTCCTCCCTCAGTGGTAGAGTGTGACTTGAGAACTGTAAGGGGAAATAAATCCTTTCGCCCCCAAGTTGCTTTCGTTCATGGCCTTTATCAGAGCATCAGAAACTAAGACAATGTGATGCAAAAAGAAGACATAATAGAAAAAGAAGACACAAAATGTGGGGCACAGGTCTGTAGCTTCAGATATTTGGGAGACCAAGGCTGGAAGACAGGAAATTCAGAGTCTCTCTGGGGTTACAGGGCCAGCCTGGGCTATTTAGTGAGATCCAATCTCAAAAAAGTGAAAAGAGGGCAGGCACCAAAGCTGGGTGATAGAATATGTGTCTAGTATTTCTTCAAACCCTTGGCCTGTATGTATGCAGGAAGCAAAGAAACATACACAATACATACAAACCCCTTTGTGCGTAAAAAAATTTTTTTTATTTTTTATTTTTACTACTTCTTTGTTTTTTTTTTTCTTTTTTTTTCTTGTGTGCGTAAAATTTGACTTAAGATGTGTCGGTGGTTAAGAGTCTGGCGGCTCGTACAGAGAACCTGGGTTCAGTTCCCAGCACCCACACAGTAGCTCACAAATCTGTGTAACTCAAGTCCAGGAGATCTGCTGATGTCCTTTTCTGACCTCCGTGGGCAGTTAGTTTACTTACATATATGCAGCCAAAACACTCATACACATAAAATAAGAAAATAAATCTTAAGAAAGTTTAATAATTGATTTAAAAACCTGTGTGTGCATGCATGTTGGAGCCCATAGCATGCCACTGAATATCTCCTGCCTTTGCTTTCCATCTTGGTTCTTGAGATAGGGTCTTTTGTGCACGTCTTTGACTAGACAGGGAGCCAGCCTCTTCTCTCAGCCTCCTAGTACTGTATTAAAGGGATGTATTGCTGTCCCTGGCTTTTTATGTGGTTGTTGAATATGGACCTCAGAGTCCCTTTACAAGTCAAGCAGTGAGCATCCTTGGCTACACAGTTGAGTTTGAGGCCAGCCTGGACTAAATGTGACCCTATCTTAACCTTCTCTGCCACCCACTTAACCCTAATTTTTTTTTTCCAAATTTGTAGTTCTAGTTTCCAGTTGTGGCCTGGCAGTAGGCTTATTGTTAAAGAAGCCTCAGTGTTCCAACCATGTGTCCCTTGCCATGGGAATGATCTCACCTGAGACCTCAGGCACCACAACGTGGAGCGAGACTATGCCGGCCACATTCTTTTAGTTTTTGAAAGGATGCAAAGTAGCACCCCTAACTGGACTAAAGCCACCTGAGTGCAGGGATTAATGCCATCAGACCTCAGCTGTTCCTGCTCCTGTCTCACCAGTCCCTTTCCCCTTTTCTTTGGGTGTGCATTGACCTTTTTCTCTTTCTTTTTCTGCTGAGACTGAGGCTCCCTGAACTGTCAGGCATGGGCTTCACTCCTTTGTCTCTGGGCAGAAGGGTTTGATAATATCTGTTTATTACTCAAGACAATTGGCGCTAATTTATCTTTGCTTATACACTCCTATTATCTTAGAAAGCATCTCTTAATACTGTGTTTCCTAAGTAAAGAAAGATTACGTACGTGAAGTAATACTGCTGCTAGATTCTAACACGATTATCTTGGCTGCATTGTAAGTACTAGGATTATCTTTTTCCCAGTCAGATGGAGTCTTTAAAGCTACTGGTATTTAAAAATGATACTGAAATTGGTTCCCATAGCAATACCCTACCCATTTCTTTTGGCAAACACTGCATCTTTTTACAAGCTAGATGGAGAAAGAGAAGTGTTTCTGAGTTTATTTATAAAACTAAGCCAACAAGATGAAGTTGTTTAAGATTTTAGTCTTTATCTCTCAAGAGAGAAAGGACAGTTGGATTAAGCTAAAATTAATGAGAGATTTTTTTACATTTGAATATAAGGTTAGACTCTAGTGTTTTTTCCTCCTCCCTCCTTCCCTTTCTTCTTCTTTTTCATTTTTTGAGACATGAAAATAAGTTTCTTTATGTAGCTCTGGCTGTCCTAGAACTCACGCTATAGACCAGGCTGGCCTCAAATTCAGAGATCCACCTGCCTCTGTTTCCCAAGTGCTAGGATTAAAGTATGTGCTACCACTGCCCGACGGTGTGTTTTATTATGTAAAAGTTAATATTTTAAAAAAAGATTTTATTTATTTATTTGATCTGTATGATGAGTACACTCTAGCTGTCTTTAGACACACCAGAAGAGGGCATCTGATCCCATTATAGATGGTTGTGAGTCACCATGTGGTTGCTGGGAATTGAACTCAGGACCTCTGGAAGAGCAGTCAGTGCTCTTAACCACTGAGCCATCTCTCCAGCCCAAAAACGTAATTTTTTTAAGAATGAAAAAAAAGATTGTATTTTATTTTATGAATATGAGTGTTTTGCCTGCATGTATGTATGTGTATCACCTGTGTGCCAGATGCCCACAGATACAAGAAGAGGGCATTGAAAGTCCCTGGAACTGGAGTTATAGGCAGTTGTGAGTTGGGCGCTGGCATATTGATTCCTGGTCATCTGGATGAGCAGCCAGTACTTAACTGCTGAGCCCTTTCTTCAGCTGTACACGTTGATTTTTGAGTAAGTGAAGGAATGGTGAGCCTAGAACTTGTTACTTGCTAGCTAGTGTGCTGAGTACTGGAATTGTGTTAAATCAACATTGCTTGTCTCATAAGTAGACATGAAACGTTTAAATAAATGAGAAACTAGAGATTAAACGTGAAGCCAGGTTTGCCCTGAAATCATACATGTACCATTATTTGGACAGAGCAGACTATATTTAGTAATGTGTGTGTGTGTGTGTGTGTGTGTGTGGTGTGTGTTTGTGCTCACGTGCATGTAGGCACATATATATATATATTTATATATATGTATACACACACACACACACATTTATGAATACAAAGACAGTTAGTGGAAGAAGAGGCCATGGATTTGAAGGAGAGCAGCAGTGGTATGTGGGAGGGCTTGGAAGGAGGAAAGGGAAGGGGATGTTGTGATTAATACAGTCAACAAGAGTAACAACAGAATCCCTAAGTCAGCTGTCTGTCGTACTTGTGTGCGTTCCCAGGACTCCACAGGTGGAAGTGGGAGGCTCGTCACAACACAGAAGAAATGATCCGCCAATCAGCCAGACCCCACCAAAGTCCTAACATAGACGGAATTTAAATCATGTGAGGTTTTACTGAAGGTGTGTATCACCTGTGCCCAGACGTGATTACAGACTTACAGCAACGCCCGCATGGCACCTTGGTAGTGACTGCCCAGCTTTCTAAGGCTATATGGGACTCTGTGCAGTATTGTTGAGTGAGGAAGGAAGTCCTGCTGATGTGCACAGTGTGGCTTACAGGTAGCTGAAGGTGCTTCTTACTATCTTTAGCAATACTCATATTCATCTCAGTATTTGATTTATTTTTCTGAGAAGTATCAATAATATTATTCACCTGATACTTTATTCTTTTCAGTTTTATTCTCTAAATTTGACCTAATGTTTTGTTAATTCAGACTTTTGAGGTTTCCAGCATTTCAAAAGTAGACCTAATTCCATATTCTCCAGTTTGGTTCTTTTTCCTTGTTGTGTAAATTTTCAAAGCAACAGATTCAAATAAATCCTTTGAAACTGGCATAAATTATATTTTTAAGAAGTTAGTATGTAATATCCTTTAACATTTGGTTCATTTAGCAAATTCCACATACTGAATGTGTAATAAAGAAAGGCACAGACAGTAATAATTCTGTCCTGATGGGCCTTACCTAGTGGGGTCGGTTGAAGTGTCTTTCTCCTCAGAGGTCCTCATCTGTATTGCCGACGGCACCCTCCTGAAACGGTATAACTTAGAATTCTGACTGATAGTGTTTTGTCTTCTATGTGTGTATTAGGTTTAAACATTTACTTAGGCATAGAAACAAACAATTTTACATCCTACTTTTGAAGTCAGTGAAGAGGAACTCTTTCATGGTCAAGGCTTATCTTACTTAGATTCCATGTCTTAATTTTTTATTTCAAAATACTTTTCAACTTTAGCTTAATTTTTACTTGAATGCTTTTGAAGGAACGTCTCAGTAGTTGTCCAGGCTTGCTTCCAGCTCTCACTGTGTAGCCCAGGGTGCCCTTGAATTTGTGTGGATATTCCTGTCTCAGTCTCTTGAGGGCTGGGATTACAGGTATGCAGCATCAAGCCAGGCCACTTCTTTTTTTTTGCTTTATTGCCTTTGTCTAAATTCTTAGTATCTTTTTTTGCCTAACCTTTAGCAACAATGTTCTGTTCTTGCTTCTCTACCAACGTGTCCTAAATATAGCCACTGGATTAATCTCAAACTGCAGACACAATTAGGTTACTCTTTAGCTGCAGAATCTCATCCGTGTATATTCACAACTCTGCAGAAGACACACATTGCTTTCTCTCAGGATCCTTGAGTTAAGTCCATATGGTGTTCTTTTCTCCCCTTTCACAGTAGATACTTGTTTTGTTAATAGGAAATTCTTCTTTCCTCCCTTTTTATTTCCAGATACTGGAGTGTGTAAAGGGGTTGTTAACAGTGGTGTGTTTGGGTGTCAAGTTGGGAAGGGATGAACTCATGATAAATTGTGAAGGGATGAACCCCTGATTGATAATATTGGGAAGAAGGAGCCTCAACTGAAGAAATGTCTCCATCAGTTTTACCTATAGGGATGTCTGTGGGGTGTTTCTTTATTGCTGATATATCCAGGAGAGCCTGGTCCACTGTGGGAGGTACCATTCACTGGTAAGTGGGCATGCATCAGGTTAAAAAGGTAGCTGAATAGAAGCCTGGTTGGCACCGTGGTGAGCTGCACTTGTTCATGATCTTTCCTGTAGTTGTTTCTTGAGCTCCTTCCCTGGCTTCACTTAGACTGTGACCTAGAAATGTTAGCCAAATAAACCATTTTTCCTCAAGCTGCTTTTGGTCAGAGTGTTAATGACAATAAGAAAAAGCAAACTGAAAAAAAAATTTTTTTTTAAAGATTTATTTATTTATTTTATGAAAGTACACTGTAACTGTCTTGAGACACTCCAGAAGAGGGCACCAAATCTTGTTATGGATGGTTGTGAGCCACCATGTGGTTGCTGGGATTTGAACTCAGGACCTTCAGAAGAGTAGTCAGTGCTCTTAACCGCTGAGCCATCTCTCCAGCCCCTGCAAACTGAAATTCTTTAGAGTATTGCTAAAGAGGCTGTGTTGCACTGGATCTGTGATAGAGTTTAGTGAAGTTCTGTGTACTCAGTTGTATTTATTGTGGCTCTATTTTGATTGTTCTTTTTAAAGCCACTTTTTAAAGAGTACTGGTGTACATAGCCTCCTAGTTGACGGAATAAATGTGTTCCTGGATTTTGCTAATCACTTACCCAAATAATGAAAAGGGAACATTCTAGTACTTGATGGAGAACAAAACATCACAGTTCACACAAGCAAGCTAACTAGTTTTCTCGTGAGCTGTTTCCACGCTCTGTTCATGTACTTATTGATAATTAATGCACTGAAGGGCCTCAAATGTCACTTGTGAAAAATCACAAGTAGTTGGTAAAAATGTAGTAGACAGGAAAGCTTAAGTTTAATCCCACCTTTGTCAGTTTTGATTCTTAGTCTACATTGACTGTACTAAACCCAGGCTCTTTTCAAGATGAAAATTAATCCCTTCACTCAGGTAGCTTTAGTCCAGTTAGGGTTGCTACTTTGCATCCATTCGAAAACTAAAAGAACATGGCGGGCATATGTGGTGCCTGAGGTCTCAGGTGAGATCATTCCCATGGCAAGGGACACATGGTTGGAACACTGAGGCTTCTTTAACAATAAGCCTACTGCCAGGCCACAACTGGAAACTAGAACTACAAATTTGGAAAAAAAAAATTAGGGTTAAGTGGGTGGCAGAGAAGCTTAAGATAGGGTCACACTTAGTCCAGGCTGGCCTCAAACTCACTGTGTAGCCAAGGATGCCCTTGATTTCTGAACCTCCTGTCTCCACATCTGGAGTTGGCTGAGATTACAGACACATGCCGTTTTGTCCAGTTTATTAAAAGTTTCTCTCCTCCCTTTCCTTCCACTTCTCTTTCTTCTCCTCTTCCTCCCTTTGACAGTGTCACTATGTAGCCCTACCTGGCTTGGAATTCACTGTGTAAACCAGGCTGGCCTCAAGTTCACAGATATCTGCCTGTCTGTGCCTCCCAAGCAGTTGGTTTAAAGAAAGACCTGTGTCATCAGGTAAAAAAAATAGTTTCTTAACTAATGTATTTCCTCCCTTAGGGGCTGGAAAGATGGCTGGTTCAGCAGCTAAGAGCACTGACTATCTGGGTTCAATTCCCAGCCCCACATGCTGACTCACAACCATCTATAACTCCAGTGCAGACCTACTTCTTGCCTCACCCAGGCATGCATGTGGTGCACTAACCAGGCATGTGGACAGAATACCCAGAAGACACTTTCCCCGCTTAGTTACTTGCATACCGTTTTCTTCCTGTTTTAATTGTAGGATAGCTTAGAATGAAAGTAACATTTAGTTAGGTCACTTGTCCATTGCTGTTGCTTGGGAAGACTGTATAGAATAGTTCCACACTTGTTAAGAATCAGTGAAAGTAACCAGGCATAGTGGCATACACTTTTAATCCCAGCTCTCTGTAGGCAGAGGCAGATGAACTGTGTGAGTTCAAGGACAGCCTGGAGTTCCATGATAGCCAGGGCTACATAATACAGTTTTTAAAAAGAAATCAGTGGAAGTTTGATACACACACACATATATATAATTTTTTTTGGTCTGAGCCATATACAAGTGATCATGGTCTAGGGAAAAAACAGCTTTCCCCAATATATAGATATATTTGTAGCTTTTAGGTTAAGTTTGAAAACATCATCCCCATGCAAACATCATTTCAACAAACAAGAAAAGGATAAAAAAAAAGTAAACAAAAAAGTACTCTTATATATTGTATGTTTTGATCTTACTCTAAGATTGAATGTTAAGGGGCGCAAAAGTCATATTTTTTTCTTGGCAAGATTTTTTTTTAAATGGAAACAGGAAGCCAATAAACCTGAAGAAACGTGTGTATGTTCCCATTCAGAAAACATATCATACAGCGAATTAATTAATGTTTAATAAGAAGGGCTTACTATGGAAGGACAATGCCTCTCCTGTAAATTCCCATTTGGTTCAGCGTGAAAGTCTTATAGACCTTGGAAGCAGTGGACATGACGTGGGATATGGGAAGTGCTGGTGCGGCTTAGGAGCCTGTGAGTGCAGGGCTAAGGAGCACACTGTAGGTGACTTCTTTCAGGTCACACTGTTCCTGTAGAGTTGTTGACATCTTATCCCCTGCAGGTTTCTTGCATCCAGTTTTCAAAGGCAAAGTCAGCACTGACACTGCCATTCCTTCCAGGGTATAAACGGGATTCCAGGTTTTATGAACCTAGCTAGCGCCAGAGTCCTCGTTTCTGAACCCACATTGGAAATTAGGAGCAACTCCAAGCCATAAAAGCATGGAAAACGGCTTTCACAGAGCCGGTCAGGAGCGGCCCAGCTCACGTACTTCTGCTGCTTTGGGGAGGAAGAGGGTCTGTGTGTTTCTTGAACCACTGCTTTATGTTGGCATCAGAGGCTCTGCCAGGCATTGTGAGAGAAGTCTTATTCAAGGTGGTGAGGTTACGGTAGACTCTAGTCGGGCCTGAATCACCCACTGCCTTGTTAGACCTCTTTAGGAGCAGGGGTGGAATGTATTCTGTTGTGCCCATTGAGCTTCAAGTAATAAATTGAGATCCAGCCATGGTGAGTTCATTTGCTATCACTAACTCTGAGTCAGGACTCTCAGAACACGTATGATGATGTATTAGATGTTAAAACCATTGCCACGGGCAGAGTCATGCTACTCGCTCTTCTGGCTCTATTCTTGCTGTTCAGCAGCAAGCGGTCCAATTGAAATAGCATTTTCTTGAGCTTTGTTTGTTTTGTTTTAATTTTTATTATTCTTTTTGGTATTTATTCCCTTTGCTGATGTGAGCATCTTCCCCACGTTGGAAGCATTCAGTCTGTTTGCTCTCTACTTAATTTTGTGCTCCTGTAGCTTGTGTCTTTTATTTTCTACCTTTTCTGATTTCCAAAGAATTAACCAAATCTTCCTTATTACTTTTTCCTCCTCAATTACTGGTTCAAAAATGATATTTTCTAATTATGTATTACTCTTGCCTTTTTGTTTGTTTTGCTTTTTCCAGAGAGGGTTTCTCTATATAGCTCTGGCTGTCCTGGAACTCGCTCTATAGACCAGGCTGCCTCATACTCATGGAGATCCACCTGCCTCTGCCTCCCGAGTATTGGGATTAAAGGTGTGTGCCGCTACTGCCCACCTTAATCTTGCATTTTTATGTGGATCCCTTTTCTAAGTTCATCCGGTGATCTTTGCCTTGTGTTTTATTTTTATTGTTTAAGGTTTACATTGGCTTTACTGAACTTTCTTCTTTGTATTGTTTTTCATTACAGTCAAGACTTATTTAGATTTTTTTAGACTTACGTAATTTTTCTTCTTCGTATACTCTTTGCTCCTTGTTTAATTATATTTTAGTGTCAATAAAACCTGTGGATGGTAGTATTTTTAGTCTTTTAATGAAAATGTTTTTACTTTGTATCCATTTAAAGTACATCAGTGCTGGACCTGATGGCTTACAGTGTAGCTTCAACTGTGTTGTGAGGGTTGTGGTTTAAGGACTACCTGGGCAGTTCTCAATATGTGATGCCTTTTCTCAAAAGAGAAAACCAGACAAGTATGTCAAAAGGGCCAGGGACTATCTCAGTTGTACAGTACTGTAAAATATTGAATATTTTGGAAATATAGCTGGGTTGCCTGGATATAGAGTTAGAAGCATGCAGCCATCTAGGACTCTAGTCCTGTTAGGAACTTATCTGCTCATTTCATTCTTTTTGATTTGATTTCTCCTTTTGATCATGAAATTTGGCTCTTATTCCATTTGTGAGCTATATTAAAATTGTCTTAGATTAAATTATGTATAAACCACAGAAATTGATTTTTTCATAGTTCTGGAATCTGGGATGTTAAAGATCAGGGTACCAGGGCTGGAGAGATGGTTAAGAGCACTGACTGCTCTTCCAGAGGTCCGGAGTTCAATTCCCAGCAACCACATGGTGACTCACAGCCATCTGTAATGAGATCTGATGCCCTCTTCTGGTATGTCTGAAGACAGCTACAGTGAACTCAGAAATAAATCTTTAAGAGAGAGAGAGAGAGAGAGAGAGAGAGAGAGATCCGGGTACTAACAGATCACGTGTCTAGAGCTTCCCTCGCCCCGCCCAACACACACACACAGCCTTCTCTTCATGGTTGTATGTGGTAGAAGGGGCAGACAAGCCTCGTTGGGACACTGTTTCCATTCATGAGGGTCTACCCTCTTCAAGGTCCTACTTCTAGTAGAGCTGCATTGCAATGAAATTTTAGCATGGACTTAAGAGGTGGCAAACATCCAGACCATGCATGGTACTTGTGAGTGAACCTTCCTCTTTGTCCTTTCAGATCTGCTGAAGTATATTTAATGGAAAGAATGAAGGAAATGAAGTAGTCCTTCAATTTAAATTCTATCTTATATTGCTGTCTCTGTCAACCCTGCTTTAAAGAAATGAGAAGCTGGGCGTCCCAGCACTTGGGAGGCAGAGGCAGGTGGATTTCTGAGTTCGAGGCCAGCCTAGTCTACAGAGTGAGTTCCAGGACAGCCAGGGCTATACAGAGAAATCCTGTCTTGGAAAACAAAAAACAAACAAACAAACAAACAAAAAAGAAATGAGAAAATAGTTTTGTTTGAGCCACATATAAGTGATCATGGCCTAAGGAAATCCAGTTTTCCCCAACATATATTATACCCTGGAAGAGCTTGTCATGATTTCAATATTGAAGTTCGAAAAAGTGTTTGAACTTGCAGGTGGTCCTCTGTGCTAGTTCATTTTTCACTATAGTAATAGACTACCGGAGGTTGGCCAACTTTATAAAGAGATTTAGTTTGGTCTTAGTGATGGTTCAGAACATCAGACTCAGGTTGTTGGTAAGTCAGGTCCCCTGTCCTCCGGTGAGGGGTTAATTGTAGATGATATCAAGGTACAGATTCAGGTGGAGGCAAGCCACCACATTGCCAGTTGGAATCCAGAGAATGACTGGGGATCTGGATTTCTCATATGTGCTAACTTAGGATGTCACAAGAACTACCATAATCTTTTCACTGGCATGCATGCTCCCTTGACCTAACAACTTTTTATTCATATCTTTATTGCCTCAGTAAGGACCAACCATAACTCCAGCACAGTGGGCTGTTGGGTACATACCGTCTCTACACCATACTGTCCACTGTGGACACGTAGAATGGACTTTTAGAGTGTAAGAGTGTTTGTTGTCAACCTTCTCCCTCAATCTGTTTTGTGCTGGGATTGGGGTTGTGTGACACTTGCTTTGGATATAATATTTGTTTTAGGATGGATGGTAGTGGTCCGTAATGATATGGTGGTGAGTGGTGGTTATACTCCTGACAGTGTTCCAGAAGTCATTGAATGTGTTATATAATACCGTGAAATTTTCATCTGGTTATTTTTTACTTCAGTTTAAAAAAAAAAAAAAAGGGTCAGGTGTTGCTTGGTATCTGTAGTCTTGCTTTATCCAGTAAATCTTGAGAGTAGTGCTTCTTTTGCCAAATAGGTTCTGTGGAATACTAGAACTTAGAAATGTTCATATGTTGTTTGGAAGTTTTCCTTTGGAAGAGAGGATTCTACCAGAAAAGTGTACTTAGGTAAGATTTCTTACTGACTGTTGGGGTTCATAATGCACTTAGCCCATTAGAAGCCCTGAGATGTGTACAGTCAGGAAGTTTGTTGAACTCATCACTTCCTAAAGTTAAGCCAATAACTGCTGCTTACTGTCATTCTCAGTACTGTACACTGTAAATAATTCAGTGGTGTACTTTTATATGAGTCCCAGTGCCCTAGGTTCATTTACACTAGCCTCACTACAAGCAGGCCAGTGGAGACCCATGCTGTGGTATCACTGGGTGTTGAGAAGACTTTAACTGCCTTAATCTTAGAGGTCCACAATCACTTATGTGGCCATTGTTATTATTATTATGGTATTATATAGCCTGTAATTAACTAGGATGTTGACAGTATAATTAATAAATAAGCTTTAATTCTTCTTTATAGAAAATAGCTGATACTCAGCATTTGTCCACTATTAACATATCAACATTTACACGTTAATATTGTTATATTTCATATATTCCCCAAATGGCTATAGTGTAGGTATCATTCTCATTAGGTTTATTTATGTGTAGGATTTTGGCTTCTCATATACTTGAATTTATTTCTTATTTTATTTTATATCATGTGTGCAGAATAAGTAAGCATTCTCCCGTTGTTTTGGATTGCTAGCATTTGTAAGTGATATTGTGGTATCCCCCATTATTTATGCAGTAGTTGAAAATACTGAGGAGATGGAGCGTATAGTGGTATGGACTAGAACCTTCTGATTATCTTAGTGATGCTCTGTTGTGGATATTTGTGTCTCCAAGAGTGTTTTCACATTGAAATCCTAACCCTAAAGTTACCCTGCAATTGGTGTCTTTGTGAGAGTGACCAGAGAGATTTTTTACGTCTTACATCACAAGAGGCTACAAGGAGAGGGAAGCTGGCTGACACAGTCGCTGGATCTGCTGGCAGCTTGATCTCCAGAATTCCCAGCCTTCAGAACTGCGAAATAAATGTGTTTGTAGGTCACCTAGTCTACGGTAATTTGTTATAGATTGTAGCTCGCATGGACTTAGACAGGAGTTATTTTATTTCCACCTAGTCTTGCTGTCTTTTGGCTGGTGCCCTAGGGCCATTGCTGAGAGTTGTTTCAGTGTGGTTGGCTCCTGAGCTGGACAAGTGAGTCAGGCCTGACCGTGACAGGCACAGGGGTTTCAGCGCTTTCCCACGTGCATTGCTGACAGGCTGGAGCAGATCTCTCGTAGGCTCCTCTTGGCAGTTAGACAAAGCGTGTTGGCAAGACTCACATAGTAAATTCCTTGAGATGGCCTCAAGACTGGGTTGTTTAAAAGTTACTGTTTCTGAATTATTTATGCTTCCTCTGGTGTTCTTCTCAAGTGGTGGTTAGAGTGCTGAAATTAGAATTAATGTTAGAGACCTTTTTTCTTGATGACACATTTCTAAAGTGAAGCACATAGTCACCTATGAAGAACTGTGATGCCTACCGGTATCTTGGCAAGTATCCCAAGCACATGGATACATGGCGAGCTCATATGATGTTTTCTTTCAGACACTGTTTGTGGTAAGGTTCCATGATATATCTGTAACTGAACCAGCCTGATCTACAAAGCGAGTTCTAGGACAGTCAGGGCTATGGAGAACCTGTCTCAAAACAACAACATCACACAACAAAGTTGCTATAAGATATTTAATAACTAACTCTACTAGTTCTTAATATGACCCAGCTAGCGCACCAATAATCAAGACATACTTCTGTAGATTTATTTAATCAGTGTTAGCACAATTACTGGGTAATTACCCTCATAACCTTTCTACACTAGACAGGCTATTTCTCAGCAGTGCTCCCCAAGTCCCTTGCTGTTTGAGTCTCACCAGAGTTACTTCTGCTCCATCAGTCTGTCCTCAGGTTGCATTTCTCTCCCTGGTCCATCCCATCTAATGGAGACCTCCTGCTCTCTTTCTTCTCCTTCCCTCTCTCTCTGTGTGGGGCCCCAACCCAGTGAATGAAGCCCCACCTACCTCTATCTCCCCTGTAATTGGCTGCCAGCCACCTTTACTTACACAGTCAGAGAACATTGATGAACATAATTTACACAAGATATTTGGTATATGTGAGAATGTGCTTGTCAGGACTGCAACCAGTTCTGGGGCTAGCATTTAGCATTTGAATACATAGCAACCCCAGACCAACCCCCAGCCAGCCAGCTGCAGCCACCACCACCACCACCACCACCACCACCACCACCACCACCACCACCACCACCAACAACAACAACAACAGTGGGGGAAAACCAAACCAAACCAAAGGAAATCCCCCAAAGCCCACACTGTCGATTGGATAGATGCCCTGCATTTTAGCCTGTTTCTTCATTCTGTAATTGCATCAAGGCTGTTACTTATTTTCTTCCATAGATAATTAGAAAAACAACTTTGCTTTGCCCCTAAGAAATTGGATTGCTAAAACTGAGGGTCCCGGGTAATGTCTAGTTTCCTTTTACATAATGAATCTGTGAATTTTCTGTTTTTTACTTTATATGCATTGCATCTTGCACAAGGCAAAGCTTTTCTCCTTACTCTTTCTTAAGCAGATTTTTAAATAGAAGAGTGTAGAGCCAGTTGAACTATCAAGTTGTGGCTTGAATATTTTAAGATCTGTCAAATTAACAACTTTAACCTAAGAAACTTAGGATTAGTGTGTGCGTGGTATGTGTTTGTGTGATGTACACCTGCTGGTTAGAGCATAGTTCTGTGGGGTCATTTCTCTCCTACCTTAAGGTGGGTTCTGAGTGACCAGCTCAGGTCAGCAGACTTGTGGGGCACAGGGGCTTTATCCACTCACCATCTTGGCCCAGCTTCTTGGGTCTAAGGTGGAGACTCATCCGGTGCTATCTTAGTTGTTTTCTTGTTGAAATAGCACAAATGTTAGAATGTGAAAATTTTATATTAATCTTTCATGAATGAGAGATCACAATGATAGTGTTACCATGTTGCCAGAAGCACATTAAAGTGAAACTTGCTTAGAAGATTGGTTAGAAACCGTGTCCTTTAAGAACTCTTACAAGTACATGAGGTAGGATGATGGTGATGGGTTTGGAGGCAACAAGAATGGCGATGTCAGCAGGTAATGTTTCCCCTGTCTTCCATCCTGAGGGAGGCAGCTCTCAGAATCAGATCCTGTAAGCTGCAGATAGAGGTCAGTAGGCGTCATGGTGGATGGTGGTCCTCAGGAATAGTAGGCAGATGGACAGCCTTTGCCCTCCCCAAGAACATAACAGTGACTGCATGAGCTAGCAGTCTAAACCAGGGGTTCTCAACATGTGAGTCGTAACCCCCTTTCACAGGACTGCCTAACACCATCAGAAAACAGATAGATGTCTTTACATTATGATTCATAACAGTAGCAAAATTATAGTTATTAAATGTGTGTTATTACAGTTATTAAATAGCAACAAAAATAAATGTATGGTTGGGGGGTCACTACAACATGAGAACTGTATTGAAGGGTAACAGCATTAGGAAGGTTGAGAGCCTCTTGTCTAACCCAGCACTGCCTGCAGGGACTCACCGTGGGGAGGGAATATATGATGCTGCGTATGTGAGGCCTTGAGTTTACTTTTAGCCCTCAGTGGAACTAGGAACTAAATAATACCTACAAATCGAAGATAGGGCCTTTTTTTTCTGTATATTTTTATATTAAAGAGTTAGGCAAATGTGCAAATGTATGCATTATAATATGTATGGCATTAAGTGTATATAGTAATTAGAGCAACAGGAATGTGCTATTTAAAACAATCTTTTATGCTCAGACAGTGTAATAGTGGGTAAGTCATTAATACTGTTTATTAAAATGGATGGATATTGATCAGAAGTTTATGTTACGATATGTTATATAAAACAGACTGGTTACAGTTTTGGGAGTGGTGAAAAATGTTTTGTGTCTATTGATAGGTAGGATTTGAAATTGGCATCAGAAGACTTGCTTTAGACTGGGGGGGTGGGGTAAGCTCCTGTAGAGCTGTTGTCTAGCACGTGCAGGGCACCCAGTCCCAGGGTGTGTGGTGAGGGGTGGGGATGGAGAAAAGGAAATGACTTTACCTTTGCTTTGTTGTTAGCTGTGTGACTTCAGATGAGGTACTTCACCTTTTAGCCTTCTCAGGTTTTCTGCTGTAAAAGAGACATTTAAACATAGTGCCGTTGCACCCTGAGGGACAGCATGGGACTTTAACCTCCGACTCCCACATAGAACACCCACCTCTCCTCTAATGCTTCATTTTTGTGGGAACTGCCACGGTTTTGTGTGTTTGTGTCTTTGTGTGTTTTCTGTAATTCACCAAAGTGGTAAAAAAGTGAGCAAGAGGTGAGGAGCCGGCAGTGCTCTTTACTCTCCTAGAAACCACGGAATTGTTGAGAGCTCTAAACACATGACAGACCTGCCTGGTTTTGCCTCTGGAGTGTTGGAACTAAAAGTTTATACCACCACACCTAGAGTTAGAATTACATTTTTTTTTTAATTTTAAACTTTTAATTAAGTCTTCGTGAAGTCCCTTCATATCTGCCCTTTGCCTTTGTAATCTCTCCTCTTCCCCAAAGAAAACAAAACAAAAAATAAAGATTAAAAACAAAACTCTCACTGTGGAAGCTGTGGTGTGTCAGTGTGTCACACAGTATACTCTTTCGTCCAAACAGCTTCACTTGAAAAAATTCATCGCAGAGTCATTGCTTTGGTTCAAGGCCCCTGGCTTCTGCTACACCATCAGTACTGGATCCTCATCCTGTTGTTGCCTGAGCTGTGGAGGTCCTGCAGCTGTGGATCTGCAGGACCAGTTCCTTCACGTGCTCCAGCAGCTCGTAGAGGGGGAGATGTTGGGATGGGCCAACTCAAAGTCCTGGATCTGGGTGGTAATTGAGTTGGTCAACCTGCCAGCTCTCCCATGCCCATGTCATCAGGGCCAGCTCCTGCCTGCTGCCCAGGCAAGGGGTGGGGCCAACTCACCATAGTGCCACAGCTGACAAGCAGGCAGGCCTGCTCAGCTCAGCCCTTGGGTATCACTGTGACCCAGGGTGGCAGCCCAGACCTCAGACACCTGCATGGCTTTTGTTAGTAAAGCCTGGCTGCAGGCAGACCTCTTAGAATTCTTAATCATAGTTACATAAGAAAGACATCTTGCATGCTTTATGCAAGGGCAGAGTACTTAGAGTTACTTGGAATGCCCTTTTTTTTTTTATTGTTGGGATTGTTGGGACAATTACATACAGCTTAGGCCATTCTCCAAACTTGTGTGCAGCTGAGGTTGGTTTGAACTTTTAATATTCTGCTCAGTAGCAGTCTTGTCTTATAGTTGCTTATTTCTGTGCTTTAAATTCAGTAGTTCTAGTAGTTATCTGAATTAATGTACTGGAAAAGCCGTTAAGGTTTAAAGCAGGGGCACAGTGAAACCACTGAACGGGACCATCCTGTTGGTAAGAAGATGGTTTCTTTGGGGTATCTGACTGGTGGGGAAAGCCTTGTCAGTGTTATGGCACAGGAGGGCTGTGTATGTGTGGTATCCGCCTAGAGTTAGCATGGGCTGTTGGAGTTCACTAGATGCCCTTTGTCTAGGATAGTTGACCATTATGGGTGGATAATGGAAGTAATGGCTTTTCCTGACAGAGACCACTTGATGAGATTTCTGAAGAGTGTTGAGTTCAGGAGTTTGTTTACCAGACAGTAATCGCTAAGTTCGCCCAGCAGAACTGCCACTTTTAGGGCCCACTTTGGACCAACAGAAGCCTCCGTTGAGGGTGGCTTGGGTTATTTCTAACATTTGGCAGTGGTCTTTTGCATTTCACTTTGTTTGCTTTTGGTTTTAGACTCTAGAGGATATTAGACAAAATTTAAAAGGATTCCAGCCCTTTAAGAGGCATACAGATGCCTGGTGCTGGTTGTGGCAACAGCGGTAACAGAGGTGGTGGTTTGGGGCCACAGTGCACTCAGGAGGCAGAGTTGACAGGTGGATCTCTGTCAGTTGGAGACTAGCCTAGTCTACAGAGTGAGTTCCAGGACAGCCAGGGCTGCTCGGAGAAACCCCTTTCACACCTTACCCCATTCTAACCTCCCTCACCCACAAAAGAGGTGCACAGACTGCAGCAGACAGGAAGCTGCCAGAAGAATGCTGGGATCAGGTAGGGAGCTGCAGTGTCACTAATGTGCAGGATAAGAGAAACCACTGACCCAGGATCATTATTCTGCTTGATAATAGCTCTAAAAAATGCTGAGCTTTATTAGGTATTATAGATATAAGGTGCTCTGAACAGTTTATGTGAGGTTGTTTGGGTTTTTGTTTTTAATGGTATAATCTTACCAAGTTACCATTTTCAGAATTGAAATGGTGAAGGTTGCCCTTGGTTAGATAGAGCACCTTCCTGAAGGGCCTTGTGCTGCGACGTTAGCTCTGTCTTCACTGCCGATCCTCCACAGTATCTGTCCCAACTAAAGGGACATCAGTTTTTGTTGCTTTGTTTTGGGGTGTGCGTGTGTATGTGTGTGCGCACGGGCGTGTGTGTCTGTGTCTGTCTGTATGTGTCTGTCTGTCTGTCTGACAGAAGCAGCTGGGAAGAACGATGTGGGTTACTAGCTATATTGACATGCTTATTTGCTAGAAGGTCATTTTGTCATAGTTATGTGCTACTTAATATTTTAGAATTCATTCTGTTAAAAACTAGAATCTTTAATTACATGTTAGTTTGGGCTACAGTGAGCAAATAATTAGGGAAGAGTCTGTGAAATCTTGAGAATAAGCTAATTTTCCTATATATTTTTCTGTTTCTGTATTTTTAAAATGTTGTTGTTTCTCCTGTTGTAACAAAGCCAAATGATGCAGAGCTTCTCTGAGCCCTTAGTGACTCTCTAGTCACGGCCTGCTGGCTTCTGTTCCTTGCCTGTTGAAGGCCACTTTGCTTGGGTTGTATCCTAGCTGTTTGTCCTTCAGTTAGTTTTAAAAGTATTTACAGCCCACACGTGACGGCTCCCTTGCTGCAACCAGGGTTTGAGACAGACATGATGCTGACTGTGCCATTTAAAGTTTCAATAGTGAAAGCTAACCTTTTGTTGTTTATAAATACCTTCAATAGAATCTGATCCATCTAGTAGGAATTCCTCTTAGCGTCTAGGATGCTCTGTTCTTGTTCTGCTAGGGAGGGCACTTTGCTTCCTAGCAGTACCTTCTCCTGTGTGAAGGAGGCACCTACTTTTTTCTCTAGAATTTTAGACAGTGACATCGTCTTTCTAGATATCGTCTTTCTCTTGTGTCTCTTTTAAAAACACTTTATCATTTATTTTCCTAAAGAGTTCTCTGTTTAATTCTCTTCCTGTCACTGGGCACCTCTTCTCTGCAGAGTGAATCCCAGGCTCCTCACCTCCTGTCAAGCCCTGGCTCTAAGCTCCAGATTCTGATGGCTTCAGTCTGTAACACCCGATACTAAAGTCAGCCACCCCATTCGGACGTGTAATGTTTTCTCTTATCTCTAAACCATACCTGCCAGGCCTGTTTATTTCCTGGCCATCCGGATCATTTGTCTTTGAATCAGTGACTAGATCCCATTACTATGTTGCTGCCCTCTCATTTTCTATCCCTTCCTTCCTATTACTGTCATGAACCCACCTATACGGACTTGTGCAGTTTATGAAATTGAATATCTATTATATACATATATAATATATTCATATATACATGTGTATATATGTATACACAATGGGATATGTACACACACACACATATATATGTATATATATGAATAATAAACATAAGAGATTGTTTCCTAAATTACAAATGTATGGGGTAGAAGGGGATTGAGGAAGTAAAAATCAAGAAAGAGGTGGCTGACTGAAGTAGAGAAAGGTAGTGTAAAGTAAGGGCTAAAGAGCTATGTGAAGTCAAATATGATGACATTAGCCAAAGACAAGTGAGCTCCTGTGACTCTGACTGCGCCACAGTCACCATCGGTTTGCCATGGTGATGAAAAGAAAGCCTGAGCTCAGTGTCCCCTGTTCTGCTTTAAACTTATTTATCCTTACATTTTTACTTTATTTGCTGAATTATGTTTCCAGTATTAGCTAGTCATTCTGTGGTTGCTTGCTTTGATCAAAGGTGATTGTCAAAGGATGGTGTTGGCACGTCCGTACCCTTGGACACAAAAACACTCCTTAGAGTACATTCCACAGGACATGGTGGTACAGCTCTGCTCTCAGCTGTGCAGGGGGCTGAGGCAAGATGACCATTTGAACCTAGTAGTTCCAGAGTAGCTAGGACAGTATAGCAATATCTTTTCTAAAATAATAATATTAAATCCATATCTTGAATCTCTCTTATATATATTTGGGCATTGTGGGGTTTTTGTGGTTGTTTTGTTTTGTTTTGTTTTTTAGACAATATTCTAGAATTTTCAGAAACTTTGATATTTAAAAAAAGTCGGGCTGGTGAGATGGCTCAGTGGGTAAGAGCACCCGACTGCTCTTCCAAAGGTCCGGAGTTCAAATCCCAGCAACCACATGGTGGCTCACAACCATCCGTAACGAGATCTGACGCCCTCTTCTGGAGTGTCTGAAGACAGCTACAGTGTACTTACATATAATAATAAAAAAAAAAAAAAAAAAAAAAAAAAAAAAAAAAGTCTGTTATTTTGGTGACCTCTTTATAGATAACACAAAACCAAATTTTCAATCTTAAAAAAATCAAAGACATTAATGATTGTAACTTTGAATGTGGGGCTATTCCAGTATATGAGCTCATTTATAAGAAATTGTTTGTTTTAATGTTACATAGTTGTTTAGAGTTCCCTCTTTGAATTTTCAGAAATGGTATTTTTATTAATTATTATTTTGATAAGTAGAATCCTTTTCAAGTCAGCCATACCAAAAATTGTCTTAGAGATGATAATGGGCACTGGGGAGATGGTTCAGTGGTTAGGACCACTTCCAGAGGAACTAAGTTTGGTTCTAGCACCCAGGTCCATTGACTCACAACTGCCTATTGTAAAAATGTACACTCACATGACACACATACCTTTAAATATAAATTCTTGGTTAGACTATTAGTAGATTATTAAGATTTTTTTTTCTTCTGAGGACACTTTCAGATGGTATCAATATAATATCTCATAGCAGTGGTTTCCCATTTTTTATTTAAGACTGTGTATGTCTGTCTACACTCTCTTTGTCTTTTTCTTCATGCTTAGAACCATTGCTGGCTACTGGCATTTTCTTTTTTTTTCCCCTAGTCTTGTTTCTTGTGGAAAAGATGTTAGTTGCAACTAACAGTTCACTAATGGGTCATGTAGGCTGCAGTTCAAACCCCAGTGCCTTAGAATAGCTTTTCACAAAAATTATTATTTTAAGTACAGAACAGTATAAGCTATAAAACCAAAAGTTACAGTGACTTGTTTCTTCAGTTAATTTTGGTTGGCATTTCAGTAGTGTATGCACAGTCAGACTTCCAAGCACCATGGCAACATCTGTATTGTATCCAAGCAGTATTGTGGTTAAAATGGTAGCGGGCGTTGTGGGGCCGCTGGGTGAGGTGGGATGCAGGAAGTCTTGATTGCGTGCACCTCACGGCATCGCTGGGTGGGCTGCAGGCTGTGAGAAGCTGCAGGACCCTGCTGGGGGAAGGGAGACGACAGGTTCTCACGCTCTTGGACGCCGCAGATGCCAAGGAAAGAATGGAGTAGGGGCCCGTGGGGCTTGCTCTGGCCGGATGAATTCTGAAGGGAAAAGGGCAGGAGAGAGCTCTGGCTGGTTCCGGTGGGGAAGAGAGTCTCTGGCTTGCTCACTCTGCTCCATCGCTCCCACCGCTGGTTGATGAGAAGAGGCAGTCATTGGGATGACTGAAACCTTATCCCACTTTCTCAGGGCAAATACCTTTTGCAGGGAGGAGTGTCTGGGAAGGAGAGCTTTGTTTGGCTAAGCCCCTCAGGCCTTTGGGTACCTCATTAACAAGGAGATCTGTCTTGAGGCTACACCCTCTACCTGCGGAGGTGCTTGGGGCGATGCCCTACTTGACTGATGGCCAGAGAATTATGGAGATCTAGGATCTTGGGTCAGGAGCCCAGTGTCTGGGGGCGTGGCAAATGCCTTCTGTCCTTTGCAGGAACTTCTGTTGGGTCTCCAGGGTTTAAACCTAGCTCAGCCAGAAAACCTGCCTTTCACGGTCCCACTCAGTGTTATAACACTTAAAATTTAAATATTTAACTTTGTACATTTACTCAATTGTTGTGTGTTGAATAGGCTCGGCAGTACCGTGGCCAACGTGTTTGGAGGTCAGAGGACAGCCTTCAGGAGTCTGTTCTCTCCTCCCACTGTGTGGGCCTGGATTGAACTCAGGTCATCGGGCTTAGGCAAGTACTTTACCCCCTAAGCCACCTCGCTAGCCCATAGTATGGAAAATTGTAAACCTTTGTTTTTCTTCTCCTTCAGCAAGAAAGTAGCTACTATAAATAAGTGGCTTCCAAATGCCTTTTCAAAATTTTCATAAGGCTTAAAAAACTCCAGAGAGGTTATATACACCTAGTTTTACTTTTGAAGTTACTGTTATTTCTTAGTGATTGATCATCATCAACCAAACACATGTATCTTACTCTCTGTAGTTTTAATGGCTCTGTGCAAGGCTACATTTCTTTAACTAGTTTAACTTTTGTTTTTGGTTTTTTTTTTTTTTTTTTTTTTTGGTTTTCGAGACAGGGTTTCTCTGTATAGCCCTGGCTGTCCTGGAACTCACTCTGTAGACCAGGCTGGCCTTGAACTCAGAAATCCACCTGCCTCTGTCTCCCAAATGCTGGGATTAAAGGCATGTGCCACTACTGCCTGGCTTCGTTTTTTTTTTTTTTTTTTTTTTTTTAATTTTTATAAGCAATATAACAGGCAGCATGACACCTTGCTATCTTAGATTGGATGGTGTTCACAAGCTTGCTGTTGACTTAGTCCACTAATATTTGAAACACACACTTTGAATCAAAGCTTTAAATATCAAAACTCAGAAATCAAAAAAGCTTGCTTTATAGTGTGTACATGTACACTGTTAGCAATGAGATTATTAAAAATCTTTGTCTCTCCCTCCTGTCCCTGCTCTCACCCATCCTTTCTGACACTGTCTTGATGTCCTCCAGTATCAGTCTTCCAAGGGCTAACATTAAGGCTGTTCATCCACATTTGCCTGATTTTCATCATTATAATGTAATGATTTCTAGCCTTTTAAATCTAATCATTGCTTAGTGTATTTCCGTAAGAGCTTCACATCTGCCAGTTTAGTTCATTTTAAAAGATTGAAGTTGGGCTGACTATACAGCTCAGTGGTTGCATGTCTGACTTTGAACAGACATTGAATATTTCCAACACCACACAAAAATATAATAAACATCACACTGTTAGCGTGAATATAATTTTTTAGCATTCATTGATTAGAAATAGTAGATGGATAGTAAAAAGACATAAATTAAAATTAGTTACTTCATTGTGTAAACCAGCCCTCTGTTTTCTCATAATGCACACGTAGGTTTCTTAGCAGACTGGGAATGAAGTAGTTTTGTGTAACAGAGTCAGTACAGTAGATGTTTCCTGAATTGGGTTCAGTTTAGACCAATGGTTGACTTCTAGTTACCTCTGTTAAAATCTCTGTGAGGTAGTTTAGAATGAAGGATGCACAATTGATTGATCGAGTCTAATTCATTGTGTTTATGCCTCCTCTTGAAGTGTCGTGAACCAGATAGCGTTTAATCATTTCTATTGGTAGTTCAGTGGTTATTAGTTACTAATGCAAACCCTTAGCTATAATTTATAAACAATGGTGTAATTTCTTACAGTACTTGGAGTGGTCACTCAACCATTTAGATTTAGAAGATGGCAGAGGGAGGTAGGGAGGGGGTGAATTAGAATGCTCTTGAGAATTAGGTTTTACTATGCAGACTCCATTGTATCTGTTTCATTTTTCATATTTTAACTTTGCATATTCAAAGTCCTGTTGATTTATAAGAAAGTTTTGAAGTTCTCATATGTAATGTATTACATGGAAGCTTACCTAAATAAACATACATCCTATCACAATAAGGGCGATGTGAACTTATTTATTTTAGACTTTACAGCTTAGATACTGCTCTCAGAGCAAGTATGTGCACAACTTGAAGTCAGAGAGAAGAGCAACCAGATTGTTCAGTAGGAAGAGAAGTAGAGCTCATGTAGCCACCGTAGTAGGAAGAGAAGCAGAGCTCATGTAGCCACTGTATTATGGTCGGCAGGCTCTCCTACTGCAGGGTTTCAGGCACCTGGGAGGCAGCACTGTGCTATTTTCCATCAGGCCCTGTTTCTTTAATGAGTACTTCTTCCTGCCTTGATTGGTTAGCTTTTTTAGGAATGGAAGTAGAACTATATCACTTTCCTTCTCCCTCCCTTCCTCCAGCTCCTCCCAGGTACCCTCCTTTCAACCTCTCCCACGCAACCCCCCCCCCCAAGTTGAAAGCCTCTTCCTTTGATTATTACTATTGTAACATCATCTTCCTTCTTCTTGGATATTCCCATATATATATATAACTATAATATACTGAGTCCATAGTAGTCCTTAGTTGCCTCTAGTTCTTTATCTGGAAGTGTGTGTGACCCCATGGGCTCTCTCCCCTTCTGGTTAAAATGCCTGTTGATCCTTGACATTTGACACTTTATGATGACTAATCTATTTCTAGAGGAGGCTGTTTCAGAGCACTTCCGGGAATTCTGGTTCTTAGGATCTTTCTGCCCCTCTTCTACAACGTTCCTGAGCGATGGCTCAGAACACAGGCGCTCTTTCTTACATAGTTATTATAGCTGCCAGGACTCACCATGTTCCATTGATGTCTGTACTGTGTCTGTTTGTAGTTTTCTGCGATAGTTTCCATTTCATGTAAAGTCAGGCTTCTTTGAGGCGGGGGTGGATGGAACTGACACTTGGTTAGGGTTTCAACTAAAGTACAGTTACAGCTCTCATTTATCAAGAATTTATCTTATGCTATGCATTCTACATAGATTATTGCATGCTTGTTTTTTTTTTAATGTTCTTGCAAGTAATGGTAGTTATGAGTAGAAACTATAATTGGTCAAGAGTTTGGCATTGAGTTTATATACTTAATCACTGTATAGTCATTTATTTGTTATGGGAGCCCGTGTAAGTAGATTATTCTACAAGATTCAGAGTTAAGGAGCTTACTTTGTGTCATGCCGCTAGTAAATCAGAGCTCACTTGCTTTTGTTTCTGCTTGCATTATATGTGGTGCTGTATTATGACAAGTGGAAGTGTGTATATGTGTATGCATAGTGGAACCTTGCATAGTTGGGCTACTGTGCTTATTAAACCTCCTTTCATAGTATGAGTGCCTCCTGCTGGAAGGTTATAATGTAGCCAATATGCTTTTGAAATGCTAGCTTTGAAAAAGCCAGTCAAAGGGGAGGGCATCTAGTTTCACTATTAATTACTAACAATCATTTTAGGATCACTCCCCACTGATATCAGGCAGTCCTCCTAATTTACTATAGAATTCACTGCTTCATTATTATGTTGTTTTAAATTTTATATACTCAGTACTTTCTAAAATAAAGTCATTGGAATGCTTTTACCCAAGAGAAAGTTTGATGGCCCTGTGAGTCATATTGTTATTTAAACACACACACACAAAGAATAGAAAGTTGAATTTATTTTGGGAAAAATAAGTTATTTGAGTATAAGAATTTTAGAGTCCTTTTTAAAAAAAAGAGTCTGGAACCCAAGGGAGTATTATAGACAACACGAAAGGCAATGTGGTAAAAATAGAAATGGGGAGCGTTATAGGCAGCACAAGGAGTGTGGGTGAAAATAGATATGCATGTTGGAATTGGCTTGGTAAAGAGTTCAGGGCTTCAGGAAAGAACTTAAATAGTGCTTTAGAGAAAAATGGTTTAACTTAGATTTTGTATGTGTTTAGGACAGTGAAAAGAGGATGCTTCTTTTTTTGTTTGTTTGTGGTTTTTTTTTTTTTTTTTTTTTTTAAAGATGTATTTATTATTTAGTATATGTAAGTACACTGTAGCTGTCTTCAGACACTCCAGAAGAGGTAGTCAGATCTCGTTACGGATGGTTGTGAGCCACCATGTGGTTGCTGGGATTTGAACTCCGGACCTTCGGAAGAGCAGTCGGGTGCTCTTAACTGCTGAGCCATCTCACCAGCCCTGTGGTTTTTTTTTTGTTTGTTTGTTTTGAGACAGGGTTTCTCTGTGAAGCCCTGGCTGTCCTGGAACTCACTTTGTAGACCAGGCTGGCCTTGAACTCAGAAATCTGCCTGCCTCTGCCTCCCAAGTGCTGGGATTAAAGGTGTGCGCCACCACTGCCCGGCAAGAGGATACTACTTCTTATAATTACTTGTCTGGAAGATGTGTCCATTGAACATCTTGACAAGGTTGCAGTGCAATCAGGTTACCACACTGAGTGTCTAGCAAGGCAGTTAGCGTTCGGTGTGTGTCACAGCCTACTTAACAGCTGTTTAAATGGATCTGAAGCATATTTGTGGTTGCATGGTATCATGTGAAGCAAATATTTATAGAACTAAAGACTAAAGTCCATTGACAAAATAGGATTTTTCCAAGAAGTAGGCCATGGCTCTCTCCTTTCATTGTATCCTTTCTAGATCACCACACACTGGGACAAGGGGAGTTTTAGAGAGGAAGGGCTGTCTTTAGGATAGGTGATGTTTCTTAAAATATCAATAATGTTCATTGTAAAAATCTTTTCAAAAAGTAAAGTGATTGTCATCTCACACGGTGAAACAGGTACTATTGATATTTTGCTATACATTTCATTTTGTAAATAAATTATTTTTATAGATTTTAGAATATTATATCAACATTGTAGCAATATGTAGCATTAAAAATGTATAGTTGGACTGGAGCTATTGCTCTGTGGTTAGGAGCATACACTGCTATTCCAGAGGACTTCCACTGGATTCCAAACCCCCTTGTCAGGTTTCACAACTGCTTGTAACTCCAGCTTCAGGAGATCTGATGACTCTTGTAGTCTTGTCCACAGACTCCCTACAATTTAAATTTTTTAAATTAAAAAAAAAACTTTAGTGTATATATCTGAACCTATAACATATGGATATACTGTAATTATCCATTTTGCTATTATTGAACACTGAGGTTGTTTATGGCTATTTTATTTGTTCTGTAAATAATGGTAGAAGGCTTACTTACTTGTTTTGTTGCAAATTGAGGGTAGTGAATAGACTTTTTGTGTAGTGTTTATCCAGGATCTAATGTTTCGTTTGTAAACTAGTCTTAAAAATACATCTGAGAGCTGATGAGATACTCAGTTGATAAGTACTTATCTCTCAAGCGTGAAGACCTGATTCAGGAGCGTGTCCTTTTTAATAGAGGATAGTTTGTCAAAAAAATCAAAATTTTACAAGGCTATTTATTGTTTTCATGCATAAGAATCACACTGGCTCAACAGATTTAAGTCATTCAACAAGTGTTATTGAGTGCTTCATTATGTCATAGGCACCATTTTGAGCACTGGGACTGTAAAACAACAAAAAGCTTTGCTATTAATAGACAATGACAATAAACAACTTAAAACGATGTCTATTTAAGTAAGTACCTCTGTACAATGACGGTTAAAAGAATGATAATTTTGGAAAGATGGGAAATGAAGGAACCAAGCGGAGGCTATAACTTATTCAAAGGGGACTCTTTAGGACAGGTGTGCATACAAGTTAGGAACATTGAAATAAGTGTGCAAATTGAGGCACAACCAACTTCTTCCGTGGCATCGGAAGGAAAGTCAGAGATGCTGGACAGCACAGACCTCGCCTGACAGTAGACAGGACATTTTCTGCGTTGTGGTCAGTTACCTGCAGTGTGGACTTATGGACCAATCTCCATGGTGCTGGGGACAGGGAGCCAAGATGGTACTCTCCTGGAAGTGCATTTTATTCCATTGAAGTAGAAATGTTTTCCTTTAAATTTCTAAATTAAGAAGCATTAGTTTGAAATTGTAAAGAGGAATACAGAGCTGAAGTATGTTTGAAAGAATATATAGTAATATACTTTTACTTTTAAAAAAAAACTTTACATCTGTCTATTCTTTCCTTTGAAGACAATTTTTAATTTAGTTGTGAAAATCACAGTACTGACTGGAAAGCAAAGTGGCGAAGCGCTAATGACAATTTCAGTAGGAGGGCCAGGGAGGACTTCCTCAGGAAGTGACGGTTGAGACTAGAGTAGAGCAGGCCCCTCCTCCACTTCAAGCCCCTGATTGCCTTTGCCATTTTCCTGAAGATCAGATGGAGTTGAAGACAGGGAAAGTCAAGAGTACCATCTCAGCTTTAGCCATTAGACACTGAAGTAGAGATGCTGCATTTGGGGGAGAGTTGTGAGCAGGAGGCAAACACCATATACAAATTACTTGCATAAGTGTTACTTAAATTCCGTAAAGCAGATGTGTTCAGCAAAACCAAGAACCCCCGAGCTCCTTCAGTGTGCCTGGGATTGTGCCATTCGCTTTTGTCCGAGAAGTCCATGGTTGACAGGGAGGCAAATGTAGACAGTTACTAGGATAAGCTATGCTAACACAAACATGCACCTGTGCAAATGATTCGGCAACGCCAAGTCTGATGTCATTCTGCCTCTTACTGTGCTCCATCACGTTCTCAGCAGCATCCACGAAACATGTACAGAAATCTGTCCAACTGTGGAAACTTTTAATAGTGACTGACTCTCCATTTGATTCCTAGAATTGTGTGTGTTAGGGGAGCACTTTATTTGTCCCTGTCATTGGCTAGGAGCACGTGACTAATGTAGCTTAGATGCAAAGGTAGTCCTACTTGAGCCAATAGCATTGGAGGCTGACACAGTTAGCTGAACATGTACTGTTTTTCCCTCCCCACCCAAGGGGGAAGGACTGTCAGCCTTCCCTGATCTTAAAATAAAGTTGTACCATACAATTGTTATTAGAATTAAATGGGAATTAAACATTTTTATATAATAATTGTGCACATTTTAAGTATTCGATAAGCAGGTAACAAAAAGGAAAAAAATAAACAAAAGTATAATGAGCTTTACAAGACAGGAAGACTGCTTACCAAGAGAGAGGCTGGAGTTCACATTTGGTTGTTTGTTTTGTTTTTCTTTATGTGGATGGGTGTTTTGTCTGCAGAGCACCAGGTGCATGCAGTGTCTGTGAGGAGAGCATCGGAGCTCTCCGGAACTGGAGTTTCAGAGCTGTCATGTGGTGCTGAGAATGGAACCCAGGTCCTCTGGGAGAGCAGCCAGTGCTGTTAACTGCTGACTTGAAAGTTTGAGGCAGGAGGATCACAAGTTCAAAGCCAGTCTGGACTAACATAATTAGGCTGTGCGTGCGTGTGTGCATGCTTGTGTGCGTGTGTGTTTTCTAGAGGCTGAACTCAGGATCTCATATATGCTAGGCAAACATTTTAGTGCTGAACTGTATCATTTTTGCTTTTTATTTTTGAGATGGGGTCTTACTAAATTGCCTAAGCCTTGAATTTATTTTATAGTCCAGATAGCCCTTGAACTTCCTGAGTAGGCCTATGATTATAGGCCTGTGTGAACATGTATGATGAGCTTCTAGCTTGAAAAACAAACAAACAAAAAATGAAGTATGTTTCTCTGTGCCTATTAAGTCTGAATCCCAGTTGAGTGGTCTGGAACTGGCATATTAAAGGCTTTTACCTTGCGCTCACGCTATTTTCTCAAACTGCTGCCTATCATGTGCAGCTGATGAGTTTTCATTTGGGCTGTCCACTTCCTTCTCAGGGTGGGACTAGAAGCTTGTACCCTGTGAAGGCTATTCTTTTTTGTGTGTACAGGACCTCTATGTGAGTCAGCTTTTGTTTATGTGACAGATATTTTAAGATAATCAGATTACTACATGCAAAGCTTTATAGTGTCAGAGATTTCAGGTCATAGCTTTTTGGCTCTTTTGCCTGGAGCCAGAGCATATGGCAGCAGAGGCCTGTTATTCTCATATATTCTCATGCCTTTGGGGTGTAAGGTGGAGAGAGAGGTAGAGGGAGAGGGAGAGAGAAGAGAGAAGAGAGAGAAGAGAGAAGAAAGAGAAGAGGGAGAGAGAGTCAGTCAGTCAGTCTGTCTGTCGGTGTATTTTGAGAGCTGTTTCCCCTTTCATGCTGCTTCCCTCAAAGCCAGGCCCAGTGAGGCATACCTGTCCTTCAGGAAGGAGGCTAAGTCAGGACTGCAGTAAGACCTGTCTCAAAGGATTCTGTTCATGTGGTAATATGTTCTCCTTTCTAATCAAGGAATATTCTCATATATTCTCTTTTTCTATCCTTCCTTCCCTCCCTCCCTTCCTCCCTCTCATATTCAGCTTTTGAGAGAACTGAAGCACCCTAATGTGATCGCATTGCAGAAGGTGTTCCTTTCTCACAGCGACAGGAAGGTGTGGCTGCTGTTTGACTATGCAGAACATGACCTTTGGGTAAGTTTGACCTCCTGTTGTCCTTCTATAGATATGGGGCAAGTATGCAAGCAGAATGTACTACTAATGCACTGAGAAGAAAGCCTACTATAACTCACAGTTCAGAGCAACCGTAGTAAACGTTGGTTTTAAAGATGAGCACTAAGTTTATAGAAATGATGATATCTGTAATATTTAGAAGTAAGAGATCTCGTGCACTCAGCTAAAGACAGTTTGGTAATGTGTGTGGTAAACACTGGTTCCTTTCCTGAGGTGCACACACATTTAATCAAGCATATACTTGTGAGTAGTTAAGTTCAAGTTGATTTCTTACCGTGTTTTGTTATTTAAAACTTTGGTATTTAATACCAAGTAGAAGTATGTATATAGTTTTTAGAATGCCTTATCAATACATAAAAAAGCCAATTCCTAACTAGAGCATTTTAAACATTTTTGTCTCTAAAATTACTAAACAAACAAACCAACCAACCAAATTTGACAGTTAAATTATGGATAAATGTGGTTCCCTATGTTGTAGTTTGCCTTCTATATAAGTGAAAAGATCTGAGTAAGAATAACTTTGACAGGCTTATAAGGTCCTGAATGAACCTTGAAAGTTCATTAGAGAGCCAGTTACTGTGAGCTGTTTCTGGTCTCTACGTGTGCTTGGTAGTCCATGCATGTGTGCACACAAATGAAAACATACACATTTACACACACATACGTACATGCACGCACACACAAAAACCACATAAGTAAAATAGGATAGGTTTTTTTTTTTTTTGAATTATTTTGTTCATCATTAGCACTTAGATGTGGAAATAGGAGAATCAAGAATTAAAGGTCATCCTTGGATATATATAATGAGTTTGAAGTTACTCTGGGCTAACCTGAGGCCCTATCCCAAAACAAAAGTGGTGTTTTTTTTTTCTTTTCTTCATTTTTCTTATTTCTCCTTTATTTCTACAAAGGTTTCTTGACAATGTATATAGCTCACTTTAAACAGAAGTATATGGGCTGATGCTGTGGCCCAGAGTGGTTCAGAGTATCGGCTGTTCTTCATAGGACCTGGATGGGATTTGAGAGTAGGCATAGGCTGGGAAATTAGACACGGCCTGTAGCCTTTTCCTCCCTGGCATTACAGTATTTCATAACCCACATTCACCACGTGACATAAAGTGTGAGAGTTGGTATGGTTCCTACTTTCCTTTATACGGCTCTTCATAGAATGCTGACCTGCAGGGGCAGCCCCGGGAGGAGGCGTGCTTTCCAGCAGTGCAGAGATGCCTTCTGTCTGATGCTATCTCAACACACTGACTTTTTACACACTACTTGCCAGCCTCTTCCTCCCGCCCGCCCGCCCACCCGTCCTCAGCAGACCACCATCGACACGTTCTTAGGCATCTGAATACCCACCCTTCTTACCACTTAGAGGTGATTTACTGACAGCTCTGAATGCTTTCAGTAAATCTGATTATAGACCCATATTAACATGGCCACATTCATCCCAAAATACAGTTTTTTGGATAACCTTATTATTCAGAAATTTTTGTTTCATTAACTTTAAAAGGTAAGTGTAAAATACAGAGCATTTATTTCAGTTTTCATTATGGTGGGATTTTGGTGGAGATATGAGCAGACTATATTATTATAGTATGTTTTAATTTTTAAATTTCAGCATATTATTAAGTTTCACCGTGCATCAAAAGCAAATAAAAAGCCCATGCAGTTACCAAGATCCATGGTTAAATCACTGCTGTACCAGATCCTCGATGGCATCCATTACCTCCACGCAAACTGGGTGCTCCACAGGGACCTGGTAAGCACTTTGCTTTAATTTATGAACATATATTTTCTTTCTCAAATTTAACAAAATCATTCATTTTGGTACAATTAGAACATTAGCTAAGAAAACATTGTAAATACATGCAAAAGGAGAGATTAAAAAGTCACTTATAACCTACAATCAAAAGACTGGGAGCTGACGAAGTGTCGGCTCCCATCTGTAATCTCAGCACTTGAGAAACTGTGGTAGGAGGATTGCCATGAGTTCAAGGATAGCCTAGGCAAATAGCGAAGGTGCCTTCCCCAACTCCTTAAACCTTCCCTCCCTCCCCTTACTCCCTCCCTTCCTCCCTGTCTCCCCCCCTTCTCACCTCCCTCCCTCCCTCCTTCCCCTTTTACACCTTACAAAGTGCAGTAATGCATACCAGTTACTCAGACAGTAAGATAATTTACAACCAGCCTGAGCTACATAGCAAAGACCTGTTTCAATAAAAAAACAAACAAACTAGCTTATCTTGAAACATTTGGTCTCTAATTATTTCTTTAAATCAATGCATGGCTGTAAACTATCAGTGTGACTTTTAACATTAGTAGTGTATAATTTTAATGCTCAGTCAATATGTAAAGCTGTTGGACTTCACTTCAACTTGTTCTATATATAAAAGCACTAATAATGAAAGTTGAGTTCTAATTTTTCATCCCCTCAGGCTTAAATAATGACATTGCCTCTGGTAAAACACACCTATTAGACAGATTAGCCACAATGCAAATGTCTGGTCTTATATTTTAATTTGGTATATGTATAATAAACATTTACTAATAATTGACTTATATGCTAAGTACTCACTTGATTTGCAGGTTAGATTGTTATTTTTTATTTATTATAAACATAAGAGTATAGGACAGTGGTAATCCTGGTACCTTTATCTTTGCAGGTATTATCTTACCCCACATAATTCGATAATACTTTATTTCATTAGGTTTTTGTGATTTTAGATCCAGAAATGATAGGGGCTAGTGTAGGTAGATTGCAGCTCTGTTAGCTGAGGAGAGTTATGCTGCAGAAATAGTGAGTGCATGAAGAGCGGGCGGTGACTATCCCTTGTCAGTCAGACTGGAATCTGCCCAGGACACTTCCTGTTGTGGCATTGGAGTTGAATGATAGTGACCACAAGTCAGTCATTTACCAGCAAGATTTTGCTGACAGGACACTGACATAGCTGTCTCTTGTGAGGCTATTCCAGTGGCTGGCAAATACAGAAGTGGATGCTCACAGTCATCTATTGGATGGAACACAGGGCCCCCAATGGAGGAGCTAGAGAAAGTACCCAAGGAGCTAAAGGGGTCTGCAACCCTATAGGTGGAACAACAATATGAACTAACCAGTACCCCTTGACCTCCTGTCTCTAGCTGCATATGTAGCAGAAGATGGCCTAGTCGGCCATCATTGGGAGGAGAGGCCCTTGGTCTTGCAAAGATCATATATGCCCCAGTATAGGGGAATTCCAGGGCCAGGAAGTGGGAGTGGGTTGGTAGGGGAACAAGGCAGGGGAGGGTATAGGGGACTTTTGGGATAGCATTTGAATTGTAAATGAAGAAAATATCTAATAAAAGATTCAAATTGAAAAAAAAGAAACTTCGATTTAAAAAAAAATAAGGATTATGAAGATCTTTAAGTCTCCTAGCATCCAGTTCTGTATTTACCATGAGTTAATTACCACATTCTGAATGCTTCAGAGACACGTGAGGTTGTTCTGGAGTGACCGGCCACGTGGTCAGCATTTAGATCGCTGTTTTCAAGGTTCCAGTCACATCTGAATCATTAGTGAGAATCTTTTATTCAGGGTTGGTTTGAGTGTTCATCTTGTTTTACAGAGTTACTGTTTTGTTCTCAGTGGAATAGTTTTCTGACAGTCCATGGACACTAATCAGTATAACTAGGACTCCGATTTTCTTGTTTATTTGCTGTCTGTCTGCAGTGTCCTCTCTCTTGGTTACAGCACCAGCCTCCTCTTGGCATCCAGACTTTTGGCCTTTTTTGTAGTTTACATCTAGAACACGGCATTGTCAAATTTATATTCTCTCTTCTTCTCAGCTGTTTTTACCCCCTGTAACCTCTTCCTTGTTCAGGCCTTTATTCCATCTGTCTTTTATCATGTTACAGCTTCTAAATGTGTCTACTACATTAACTCCTTTAACAGTCTTTCTCCTTCCAGTCCATGTAGACCTGGTAACCATGTATTAGCCTTTCAGGAACTTTGGCATAAGTACAGTTTTCAGGATCTTACTGAATATAGCTCTACTGACTTCAGACACTCCCCTGACCCCATCCCTTTCTGCTTGCCTTCTACTATTGGTTATTCCTACATTGTCCTGAGATTTCTTGCCTTAATGGCTTGCATTTCCTTGTCTTATTCTTGTCCTTGTCTCTCCATACTCAGATGTGCTTGTCTTTCGAGGCTCTGTAGCAGTATTTAAAACTTAGCTCTGGAGCCACCTCAGCAGTTAAGCACTGGCCGCTCTTGCCAAGGACCCGGGTTTCATTCCCAGCACCCACATGGCAGCTCACAACTGTCGATCACTCCAGCCCCAGGGGAGCTGATGCTGTCTCCTGGCCTCCACGGGCACAAACAAACGTGCACAAAAATGTATGAATAAATATAGTAAAATTAAATGAACATGAATAAATATAATAAACTGAAATACATTTTTAAAAATTAAAGCTTTTTAAAAATATTCCAACTCAATTTTGAGATGAAATTTTGTTATACATTCTTGTTATATTTCATGTTCTTTTGTGGTATTGTTTATATCATGTAGATGCCTTAGATCAGTGGTTATAAACCTGTGGGTTGCAACCCCTTTGGAGGTTGAACAGCCTTTCACAGGAGTCGCATAAGGCCATCAGAAAACATACTTACATCATAATTCATAACAATAGCAAAATTACAGTTATGAAGTAGCCATAAAAATGATTTTATGGTTGGGGTCACCACAACATGAGGAACTGTGGCTCACACGCCTTTAATCCCAGCACTTAGGAGGCAGAGGCAGGCAGATTTCTGAGTTCAAGGCCAGCCTGGTCTACAGAGTGAGTTCCAGGACAGCCAGGGCTACACAGAGAAACCCTATCTTGAAAAACCAAAAAAAAGGAAGGTTGAGAACCACTGTCTTAGATCATCTCCCAGACTACGGACTAACATTTTTGAAAAGGCAGGGGTTTGATCCTTCTTATATACAGTAAATATTGTAGAAATAGCAGAATTTGAAACACTGTCCTCCATGAACTTTTAGTGTGTGTGTGTGTGTGTGCGCGTGCGCTTGTACATAAGAGAAAAATGGGAATGATACAGGTGCACCTGTATCAGAGGCCCTCAAAGGAGGTGGGGACTAAGAGGAGCGTCAGGACCTACCTGTGCACCAACAGATTTAACCCAGGGAATAGGATGGTAGGTCCTCCAGGTGCATACTCAGGGCTGCGATTCAAGCCAAGAAGATCTCTGTGTGTGGTGCAAGGGGGGGGGGGGTGCGGTGGGGGGAGGCGAGGCTTGACCTGGACTTTGACACAGAATTTAAAAACTTAAGGAGGGAAGGAATGCTGGTTATAAAAAAATTGAAATAAGAAATTGTAAGGTGAGAAGGCACTTATATTATCTCAGAAAGGACATGGATTCTGCCTGGCTCAAGTAGGAGTAAATGGTGTAATGTAAAGAAAAACAAAAATACTCGGGTTACAGCTGGGTCTGGAGTTTATTCAGAGGGTTGGTTTGTTTTAAGATCCTGAAACTTTGTGATCAAAAGAATGGATTCTTCCCTGATTACAAAATGTTTTTTTTTGTCCATAGGGTGAGCCCAAGTGTTTTCAGGAGTAGGATATTTAATCCATACATTTACATTGTCACAGTGGAGAAATGGAAAGTGTATAACATAAGGGTTTGTTTTTTAAAAGGAGATGGAGATATATGAAATTGATTGTAGTGGGCTGAAGACTAGCGCTATTCTATGAGACTCTGGAGAGCTTTTAACTGCGCCGTTTCCCTTTGCTTTAGACCATTTGTGAGTCACAACTGTGTCTTTGTACTTACTGTCTCTAGCTGATGATTTCATAGGAAATCATGCAAGTACATTATGAGAAAAAATATAAACTTGCTGCTTGATAATATAAAGAACGGAAATTGAGAGTAGCTAAAAGCTAAGGTTCTAGAGTTCATATACAGAATCATTAATCTTCAAAATGATTTTTTTAAATTTATTTATTATTATACATAACTACACTGTAGCTGACTTCAGACACACCAGAAGAGGGCATCAGATCTCCTTACGGGTGGTTGTGAGCCAGCCACCATATGGTTGCTGGGATTTGAACTCAGGACCTTCAGAAGAGCAGTCAGTGCTCTTACCTGCTGAGCCATTTCACCAGCCCCTCAAAATGATTTTTTAAACTGTGATTTTTTTCATGTCTGGAACAGTATTTCAGGTATATGATTTAGATCCTAGAATGTCATACAAAAGCAGAGAATTTTAAGCCACTTAAAAGATTATTTGGGTCGAGGAATTGGCTTTAAAAGGAAAGGCGAAAGAGCTAAATGTATTTCTCTTGGCTGAGAGACAATGAAGGAGAGGCGTAAGTCTATAAATATTGAACGTGTAAACAGAGAGTGAGCTGTATCTTAGGTTCAGCAGGCAGGCTACATCGCAGAGGAAGATGATGAGGTGCCGGGTGACTGTGCTCATGGGATTGCCGCTCGGGCTGGGGAGGGCCAGGATGGAGCTGGCAGCCTTTAGTTAGCAGTGGTGAGCTTCCTAGAGCAGAGTGCACACCTCACTGCCCCTGCCCTGCTGCTGCCTCAATGTGTGTGTTCGTAAGCACGTGAGAAGGTTGTCTGCAGGCAGAGCATGTGACACTTAACACAGACAGAGCCATGCTGGCCGACAGCAGCACCAAGTAGGTCCACTGGTCCTCAGTTTTAGCGCATTACTCCCAGGTCTGCGCCATGTGTGACCTACAGTTAGACTGTCTTTCCTCTCTCATATGCTAGAGCCCAGCACCTGCTCAGCTCTGGGCTTTACTGAGTGAAGACGGGAGCGAATGCTCGGGCCTGGCCTGGCTCTTCTCTTTCAGACAGTATTTGTGCAAGTTCTGTCCTACAAGTTCAACTTGCACTATGAGGTGTTGGTTTTTTGTCTTTTGTTTTATATTAGTGAGCTGAATTTATATTTGTTTAAAGTTCAGAGGGGCTCTAGAGACGGCTCAGGTTGAGTGTTTTGCTGCATTTGTAGAGGACCAGGTTAAGTTCCTAGCACCCAGATGGCTGCTCCCAACCATTTGTAATTCAAGTTCCAGATCTACACTTTTTCTGGTGCCTCGGGCTCCACACATACATGTGGTGCACACACATACATGTAGACAAAACGTGCATACAGATAAAAAGTAAATTAATCTCTGTAAATAAAAAGTAGAGGATAGCAGTTTCTAAGCTAGCCATTAGACTTCCATTCCCTTTCCTGTGTATGGAGGTCTTGGAGTTTATGCAGTTGGCTCCCTACCTTAACACTGAACTTCTGAAATCCTCCTGCCAGCCCTTCCAGAGGCCCTCTGGACAGTCCTCATTAATTCACCAGCGCTCCAGACGTGCCTTCCTCCCCAGCATTCCTTCAGCCTGACCCTCTTTGTAGCCTCTCTGCTTAAGCAGAGCTCAGATGTGTGGGGATCATCCTTCCTGGTTTCTAAAGGGTTAAACGCCAGTCCATGTGTCCTGGAGAGTACATCTGAATACTACAAATATTTCACCAAGTCTTAATATTTAAAATATGGAAATTTTAAAAAGTTAACTAACATCAAACCTAGTAAGTGCTTTGAACAGCTTAGTTTTCATTCTTCCCTCTTAAATGAGATATTACTGAGAGGCTCTAGAGGCAAGAATGCTATGCTAGTCAGATGACTTTCTATTGTCATTTGATTTATTAATTGTAGTTAGAGAGAGTTACTACAGAAGATAGTACTTATCTGAATGGACTTAACTGGTCTGCAATGTTTTAAATGTCATCTTGCCAGGGCAGGGCTGTGAGGCAGTAGGGCAGGGCTCTAAGCTGACAATAGTGAAGAAAGCTATGCATGCCCTGTGGCTAACTGCCTGAGTTCCTGCACTGACTTCCCTAAGATGATGAGTAGACTGACCTGATTAGAAAGCCAGGCAAACCTTTTCTTTCCGGTTGCTTTAGTTAGGTTGTTTGTCCCAACAACAGAAACAAAACCAGAGCACATACTGATAAACAAAAAAACAAGAATGGCAGAGCTCTGTCTGCAGAGGAAGTTTCCATAATCCCCAGGAAGGATTAAGCTTGATAGTGTGAATGGGCCTGGGGCCTTGATTGGCCTTGAGGTGGAGGGGAGCGAGCTCTAGACAGAGCAGTGTGGGATAGGGAGAAGTAAACATGGTCAGGCCTTAAAGGGAAGGAGAGGCTTCCTGGAGAAGACCTTGGTTAGGAGTAAGAATGAGAAAAGTGTGTGGGGTGACTTGGGAGAAGGGAGGAGGCAGCACCAGCCAGCCAGCCGCGAGCCGGGAGGGGACACTTGTGCTGGTGAATTTTTTGCCAACTTGACACAGGTAGAGTAATCATCTGAGAAGTGGGAGCCTCGAAAGAGAAAGCACCTCCAAAAGATAGGGCTGTAGGCAAGCCTTTCTGGCATTTTCTTAATTAGTGATAGACGTGGAAGGGCCCAGCCCACTGGTGCAGTGCCGCACCTGGGCAGGTGACCCTGGGCGCTATAAGAAAGCAAGCTGAGCAGGCTGAAGGGAGCAAGCCAGTAAGTCACACTCTTCCATGGCCTCTGCTCCAGTTCCTGCTTTGAGTTCCTGCTTTGAGTTCCTGCTCAGACCTCCCTCAGTGACTTTGAGTATGATCTGAGCTAGAGTTACAAGATGAAATAAAGCTTTTCCACTCTAAGTTGTTTGTAGCCAAGGTGCTTTATCTAGGTAATAGGAACCCTAAGAAAGTTGGTAGTGGGGGTGGGGATGGGGAGGGGTTAATCCAGGCGGTGTACATGTGCACATTTGCACACACACAAAGACACATAAACAAAAATAAAAATAGCTACAAAGAGAAAAGCAGACAAAACCAAAGGCCATAGACAGGAGCAGGAGCCTTAAGGTTTTGAAGGAGGCTGGTTATATTAACACTAAACTAGCCATCAATCTTGATGGCAAAATTTATATAAAATGCTATTTCCACTTTAATTACAAGTTGATAAGTTGTGATAAATGGTTACCCAGGTGGTCACCAGTACTGGCAGTGTTCAGATCTCTTATTGAGCACTCAGGGATCTCTCACGTAAGACTGACACACTTTGCTTTCTTCAGGTCACGGGTGACGGTTCTATTGTCCTCTGAGCGTACATTGACTTGTAGAGGCAAGGAACTGAGTCAGTGTGCCTAGAGATTGCCAGAGCTGGCCTGGGGAGAGTCTGCGGGAGGCCTGAGTGTTCAGTTAGAGAGAGCTCAGTTTGCCGCTGTTCTCTGATACGCTTTATTTCTTTTATAATGAGAATGAACAAGACACACAGATAAAAATTAAACTAAATAAAAAGTAAAAGAGGAAGAAGCAAGCCCGTAGATGGGGCTTTGGACTGTGAGGGCTGTGACTAACCCTGGAACAGAGACATTGTTTTTCTAAGTTAATTTTATTTGAATGAGTGTCATAGATGCAAATAGAAAACTTTTTTGTTGTTGCTTCTGTGGGATGTATTTCTTAATGCTGAACCTGAATGCCGGTGCGGTGTTATTGCTGCTGCTGATAGCAGTGTGCAGTATAGTTTTATTTTCTCCTCTGGACTTTGAAGTGTATTAGGTAAATAGCCTTCCAGATACATGCACTTCTTTTGCACCGAGCTTTTTTTTAAATGTTGCTTTTTTTATTGGTTCTTGTTAGAGAAGAGAAAACCATATCCTGCTGTTCAGGCCTACGATCACTTCTGAATAGCAGACAAAGAAGTCCATTGTTAATGCTGGCAGTGCTAGGCTGGCAGGCATTGTTGAATGTGAGTACTAGGTCGGATTAACATAACTGATATATTACAGATAAGACCAGCCTGGTTTTAAGGTAAAATGAAACTAGTCATGTACTTAGAATTACACGTTTCTAATTTACACATAGCTTACATCACCTATAGACACAAAACGTAAAAGGGAAGACTTTCTTGCCTACAGATACATTAGAAATACATTTTCAATAATGGCTAGGTGCTCCAGATAAAGAAGCCTTTTACCCTACAATGTGCCTAATATGTACTAGACACTGTTCTGAGCACTTGGGAATGTAAGAATCAATAACACATAACCTTTCCCTCATTGGATCCATTGTGGGGAAATTTATACACAGGTAGTCATAAAAATGCTTTAAAAGAAACTACAGGGTAGGGTTGTAGTTCACAGAGAACTCTTACCTAGCCATGAGCAACAAGGCTCTCATTCCTAATACTCAAGTGCTCTCCCTTTCCTTCTCCCTCTCCCTCATACCCAGACACACTCAGACACACACACAAACCCAGACACATACACCCCCCCCCCCACACACACACACACCATTCAAGGACTAGCTCAGCGTACAGTACTGAGAACACGGAAGTGGAGCCTAAGCAGCTGGGTGAGGGCCTTGGAACACTGCACATAAGCTCATATGGTGAAAGCAGTGGGTCTCGGAGCATTGCAGGCAGAAGAAATGGCACCAATAAAGATGTAGACTAAGAAACTACCGACAGGTTGGTATCACTGCAAAAGAGAAAAGGCAAAAAAGCAAGGAAGACCAGTTATGGTGGATCCTAATTGTTGTCTTTAAAATATGGGTTTTCCTAGGCCAGTCAAGTTTTTAAGCGAGATGGCTCAGGGTTATGGAGCTGGTATGGACTCATAGGCAGCAGCTCTATCAAGTAGCTGTAGTCAGCTGGTGAGAAAACATGAAGCTCTGAGCAAGCTGATGAGTAAAAAGAGGAGGAAAGGCCATTGTGAATACTTAGTTCTTAAGAAGCAGAGGAGCAATGACTAGATTCAAGGACAGGGCCAAGGTCAGACTTCTGCTTTTGTTGACCCAGGAATACTAGGAAAAGACAGTTTTGTTAGGGAGAAGGAAAAATTAATCTTAGATGGAAGGAGTTTATGGTACTTGTGAATATGATCTATTTCTAAGATAACATGGGAGATTAGAGACCTAGTAGTCTTAATTTGGGGATCATTAGTGTACATGTGGTTTTTGGAACCCCGGAATAAAATCCAAAATTTTAAAACATATCAGAAATAATCTTAGTATATTTTAGGGTGTTCATTCATCTCTTGATACTTCTATTAAAATTGGGATGTTACCCATCAAAGGACACTTGTACCTAACCCCATAACTAGGTAGATTGTGAGTGTTCACCATTGGGAACGTACTTCATATTTTGTTCCATAGCCGACTAGTGTATGGCAGGGCTCTGTTCTCTAATGTCTAGAAGCGTGAAGTCGCATTCTTGCATTTCGCACCTCTGCCTTTCCCATCCCTCTTCCCCACTCCTTTCCCTTTGGCTTTTTGTTTGCTGGCTTGTTTGCTTGTTTTGCTTTGTTTTTAGGTAGCCTTAGCTATCTGGGAATTCATAGAGTTATATTTGCCTCTGCTTCTCAAGTGCTGATATTAAGGGAGTATTCCACCATGTCCAGCAATCTCTATTTATTCGTTTGTTTGTTTGTTTGGAGATTGGCTCTCGTTTCCTAGACTAGCCTTGAATTTGCTAAGTAACCAAGAAAGACTTTGAACCCTGCATCCACTTCCCAAATGCTGGGATTACTGGTTTAGTCACTGTGCCTTGCTGTATTTTTAAATGCTCAGCTATCCAATTAATGAAGTTTTTTATGGTATAGATAATTACGGTAGAGTAATGTCTGCAAATGACTACTCTGTTTGTTCAAGAAAAGAAAGCACAGTGCTTCCTGTTGGGTAGTTATTTGTTCTGTAGCACAGAATCTTATTTGTTCAGGGGAACAATGAAGAACAGTGTGCAAAATAAATATCCTGGGATTTGACTTCTGTATCAAATGTGAGGGGAATTGTACCACACTGTATTTAAATGAAAGCATAGTTGTAGCCATTAATATCAGGCCAGCATTGTCCATTGTTACAGCAACTAACCCAACTTAACTCTGAGTCCCTGTCCCTACCATTCAAGACTGGGTCACTCGTGTGTCTGCTGTTGGTCTTTGGTGCTGTTAAGAGTCATACTGAGATTCCCAGATATGCTGAAGTAGGGAGTGCAAAGCAAACGGAGTAGAATGTTTGTGGATTGCTGTGGTTGTTCTATTTATGATAAACCAATTAGCTGAAGGAAATTTAACCCTGCGAAATAATTGATCCTATAAACAGAAAAGCAGATCAGGAGTACATATAAAGTATCCTGTGTAGGATTAAGAATTACTAAATTCTGTAGAAATATGAATATTAAAGGACTAGCCCTGTATAATCATGCTACTGTTGCATATTTTCATGACTTGCCTTTAGAATAGAATTTAACTAAAACCCTGTAGCTTTGATTTTTGTCTGTTTGATTTTATTGCTGATAACTTGAGGCATCCAGCTTCTGCCATTTCTGCCGTTTCTATGGCAACTAAAGTGTGCAAGCCCAGCAGTATCACTTTCTTTCACAGCTGGCATTTTGTGTTCACAGTAAGGAGAAGAGTTTTGGTGAAGCGTGCGGGTCTGTGCTAATTGGGATGTAACTGGGTCAGAACAATTTTGGTTTGCTTTTTTTGTCTGTTAAGGTTTGTGGTGGTTGTGTTAGGTTTGGGTATTGAATACCTCAATTCCTTTTTATTATTAATTTATTAATAGTAGTATGTAAATAAAAATATATTAATTATTAAAGTTAGTCTGTTAATAATTAAAAACTCAGAGACACAATCCAGTATGAAATCTTGAGAATGGGATAGAGTTGTTCTAAGCCTGGTTTCGTAGCCCTCTATACCCTGATTATTTCTATCTTTAAAAAGTGTGAAAAAATTCTCTGAAGAGTTAACCATATTTTACCAGTGGATGGCCATATTTGCTTGTTCTGAGGGGACAGCAGGCAATCCCACTTAAGGATGAACAATGACTGGGTAATTGTAGTTATTGCCACCTGAAGGCCACCCTGGGAGTGCTGCTCAGGCTCTGCATTCCTTTCTTGGCTTGTACAAGAATTGGTAGGACGCCCCTGCTCCAGGCCAGCTACTGCCCCTGCCTTCATGTCAGCCAGCACATGGTTCATGGGCTTTGAGTATGCGGTCACAAGGACACCCTGGAGCCTCCTGCTCTTCCCTGCAGGCTCATTTCATGGTGGTGCCAGCACTGTTTTTCAACATAACCTGACCACAAGAACTCCTAATGAGCTAAGTGGCACAAGCCTATTTCCTGTCCTTACATTTTATTTATTCTATGAAGCTATTTGTCGTTCCCAGGTCACAGACTTTGTTGTACTTATATCTTAGAATTTTAAAGTGCTTTAAAAATCTCAGACCTTAGGAGTTACAAGTGTTATGGGAAAGAGTATGCAAAATAGCTTGTACAATAGGATGATGTTACAGTGTAAGCATCATGACCTGTCAGAGGTTCTCACTTACGGCCTTCAGAGGCTTCCTTTGAGTTTGCCTTTGTCTTCTTTACACTAACTTGTTTATTTAGGACACCTTGGCTTCTGTAATTGAAGAAAAACTACTTTTACTGGGCCACCAGTGACCTACTCATTCATTCTGGTCATGTCCTCAGATTTCTTGTTTACATCTGACAGGCACGCAGAGGGGCTCTGTGCACTCTAGATGCTCGCTCATCTTTTCTCCTCTGACCTTTCTCCAGCTTCCTGCCTCCCCTCCTCTCAAGCTCCCTGCTCACCTGCACCTCTGTGGCAGCCCTCTGCCACTCTGGAAATACAGACTCAAGAATGTGGCCAGTTTTTGTTACTCAAAGAGCTTGTGCTAAAAAGTGGAACCACTTGAAACAGGAAACAAAGCCTTCCTTGGTTTCCTTTTTATACTGGCCATCCTTCTAGTCTGCCTTGTAACCGCCTTGCTTCTTCAGATCTTGTAGCTCACCAGGAACGTGTTTGCCTGGGATACTCACGTTGCTCTTTTTCTCCCTAGATGCCCCTTCCCTGAGATAGCCAGGTGTCACGCTCCCTCCTGCACTGCCTTCAGATCTTATACCAAATGCTACCTCCTCAAAGGGGCTTTCTCTGTAGAGTATAAAATAATGCTTAAACCCTTGAAGACAATGCCTTTCAATCCCATTCCTTGTTTTCTTGGTTGTCCCATCATCTTAATAGGCACATGCAAAAATGTTTGCTATATTTATGTATGCTAGACCCATAAAAATACCATGACCTAAGAACCTTCCACTTAGCAAGTGGAGAGTGCTTGCTTTGTTTTCTCCCTGTCCTAGGATCTTCCTCTTCCTACGACTTAGCAGATGGCCTAGATTTTGAAACATTTATTCTCTTCAGTCTAAAAATAGGTTTAGCTTACTGCGCGTAAGCTTAAATACCACATTTATCTCTGCTTGGGTTTAAGCTATATGAAATAGTGTCCTGTTACAAGTATCATTTAAGACTTTCTTTTTTCATGCAGTATAATACTTCCAATATTAACAGTGCATTAATTGATATGTCAATAATTTTCTTAAAATGAAGAACTGCATCACAAACATTCTCTGGTATGATGTAAAAGTGAAATTATGGATTCAAAGTGATTCACTTACTCACTTTTGCAAGATTATGCCAAATTATTTTCCAAACACATTGTGTCAGTGCATTCCCAGTCGACTGGACGGAGTTAGCACGGCTGCGCTTCTGTTGCTCAGGTGTGTTTTTGGAAGGATAAAAAGGATAGAGGATAAAAAGGATAGAGGATGGGGCTGGTGAGATGGCTCAGCATGTAAGAGCACCCGACTGCTCTTCCGAAGGTCCAGAGTTCAAATCCCAGCAACCACATGGTGGCTCACAACCATCCGTAACGAGATCTGACTACCTCTTCTGGAGTGTCTGAAGACAGCTACAGTGTACTTATGTATAATAAATAATAAATCTTAAAAAATAAATAAATAAAATTAAAAAAAAAAAGGATAGAGGATAAAAAGCCACCTCAGTGCTCCTGCTGACTTAGGGCAACATCTTTCCATTTGTTTTTTATTAAAATAGATTTTTTTGCTATAGTTTCATGTCAAAATTTTTTTTTCTATTTTTCAGTTGACTTTTCATTTTGACTTCTAGAAGGTATCTTATAAATAGTTACCCTGTTTGTGTTGAGGACTTAATTTTCTTTGGTTTTGATGATTTGAGATTTTCTTAATGTAGCAAAATTTATCAGTCTTTTGTGTTAAAAAATTTTAATGTCTTCATAAAGAAATTTGCTCAGGGATGGAGAGATTGCTCAGTAGTCAGCCGTTGCTTCTCTTGCAAAGGACCTAAGTTTGGTTCCTAGTACCCACATTGGGTAGCTCACAGCCTCCTCCAACTACAGCTCAAGCGGGTCTGACATCTTCTTGCTTCTGTAGACACTGTATTCGTGTGCACAGACACACCCACACGCACACAGTTAAGAATAAAGTAAAAAGAAACCTACACCAAATGTCATAATGTACCCGCTGAGGCAGGTGCGTCCTGAATCTGAAACCAATTTGAGTTAGATGAGTTATAGGCCAGCTGGGCTCTGTAGAAAGTTCTTGTTTTAAAGAAAGAGAGAGAGAGAGAAAGGGAAAGGGAAAGGGAAAAAAGAAAGGAAAGGAAAAAGGAAAGGAAGGGAAATTTTTTTGTATTTTTTATTCAAACTTTTGGCCTTTATTTACATTTTATTACTCTTGAAATTGAAGTGTGTGTGTGTGTGTGTGTGTGTGTGTGTGTGTGTGTGTGTGTGTGATGAGGGAAGGACTCATTTTATTTTTTTCCATCTTTGGGTGACCCTTTCCTTCATCATTTTTTAATAGTTTCTCCACTGACTTCAAGTTCATATTTTGGTCCTGGGTGGTTTTCATTTTTGTATAGCTTCTCCTTTTCCCTTGAATGCTTTAGAAGTGTTTTTTAAGTTTCCAAATATGTGATATTTTGGCTTATGTTTTCATAATTGACCTTAAAAGTGTGTGTGTGTGTGTATGCTTGGATATATGCACTCTCATCATAAGCTGGTGCGTGTGCCCTCGGAGGCCAGAAGTGGGCATCAGACTCTCTGGAGCTAGTTGCAAGTTGGCTGACATGGGTTCTGGGAACTGAACACCCTAGAAGAGTGACAAGCACTTTGAACTGCTGGGCCATGTCTATGTTATATATTGTGAGCGTGTCTTTGTAGGATTCCATGAGCATGAAGTGATTACGCTTGT